>NC_052144.2:35209719-35471139 GCF_016086655.4 Lepeophtheirus salmonis | reverse complement strand
TGGCTTTGATTTTTCTAATAAGTTTTTCTTCACAACTAACATCGAGATGAGTACCTCTTCACTTGAACTCCCTGTCTTTGAGTTTTTCTTCTCCATACTTGATATTGGACACTATGATTATCTCGACAGAGCTTCTTCTTGAATTTTGCCTTTCTCTTCACTAAGACAAATTGATATCACTTTTGACAAAGACATTATAGGTGATTTTGATTAAAGTAGTTTTCTAGTTTCTTTGCACTTGACTCCAAGTATAATTAGTGTAGACATCCAATCATCAAATGTAATTTCTCTCAGTCCTGCATATTTGTCTTGACAACAAAGCGACGTATAAGATGAATCAAAACTTTCATTCTCCCCTTGTTTTCTTTCCACTAATTTGACTCGTTACAAAGCACTATTTGTCTAATTTTGTTAATAAACTTCTATTTGTTCCATAATATATTTCCCCACCTTACCGTTGTCTTCTATTTAAATACACATTACATGCTCTACTTTATTAAGCATATATCAACTGCATAATGATTTAAACTCTCCTTGCTTTTTAATATCATTTCCATTAACATCAAATAATTATTCGATTTAATCACATTCCCTTAAATACCATCTTTTATTATCCGATTGATCTTTTCACTGGTTTGGTATGTGACCACGACAATTATCGACTACTTGTACGTTTTGAAAGTTTTGCTCATTTTTTGATTTCCCTATATAATCATTGCAAGGCATTAAGCGACATCATTTACAATAAATGGGTTTTTTCACGATTGATTTTATAGTAACAAAACTACTGTTTGATTTCCATTGAGATATAGGTATCTTTAAAAAATCAGAATTGATGTTTAATACTCGAAATAATGCCCAACTATCTGGTTCAATGAATTCTGACAAATCAGTTGTATTTTCTATTGATATGAGTGTATATTTTGGTTTTCCAAACACAGTTCCATGTCTGTTTAAGCATTTCAATGGGTTTGTCATTTCAAGAAATTTGCTTGTAATCCTCATTTTTGCCGCATCACTGACTGACTCACTGAAAATTGCTAATGGAATCAATTTTCTGACGAATGATAGGAGTTTTTGAATAGAGGGCATCTTATTTTTCAGGGTGATAAAATAATTTATTTGTCAGTGAATTAAGTAATGTTACTTTGGATTTTTTAAATTTCAATGTGTTCGTGGTTAAGTGAAAAATTTATCTGAACTATCCAGGACTTCCGAGGAGTGAACAAAAGTGTTTTTCCGTTGAAATTGGTTCTCTAACAACCTATTTTAAAGATTTCATCAAAAAAGTTAAAATGCATATCATTGTTTACTCAAAGTGAGTGAATTTTAAGGATGGCTGGGCTCCCACCCATTAGACCACCAGACAAGCAAGCAACATTTTTTTTACTCATCTCCTCGTATACTATATTCGAGGGCGTGAAAACAAGGAAAGGGTAGAAGTGCCAATGAAGGAAAGTTTATTGACTGGGAAGAGAGATTTAAATGGGAAACATTTGTTGTTTTATTTGAAGATAGTAATTGAAAACCTTTCGTAATGAAGGACCGAGGCATATTGACGTTCATGATATTGCATCATTATATGGTCTTAAAGAGCATGAATTAGTAGGATCAAATCCAGATTTTTACTTCAAATGTCCAATTACATGAGAGAACCTCAAAAGGGTACACCCATTTAGGATTTTAAAGTATAGTTGAACTTGTATCTATGTAAACTTAAAATTAAGATACATAGACATTATTAATATTAATAAAGAGAATAAAATTACTGAGACAATGGTTAACACGTTAAGCGCTGTTACTTGCTTGCAAAACTTGGCAAGTGGTCTATCATTACCCCCAAAAAAAAAATCCACAATCAATGAATTGGCTGAAAAAAATACAAAAAATACATTTTAGAAATAGTTGCAGATCCAGCAAAATTCCACAGCTAAATGTTATTCAGGGATACCAAATTTAGGGTTCCAGACTACAAATTTAGGTATTTTAAGCTAGGAGACTACAATGTCTTAATTATTTTATAGGTCATACAAAAAATGACTGTAGTAATAGTAGAACTAAGTTTAATGAATTTATAATTTTTTACCAAACAATTGAAAGAAATAGGCCTACTAAGGTCCTTGGGGCATCTCGAAAATATATCTATGGGTGGGTATTTGGTAGGTTAAAAAGTAACAGTGATTACGCATGGAGGAGTGGAAGTACAGAGGAGCTCAGAAGCGACAGATGAAAGGAAGGAAGAAGATAAAATTGAAGAGTGCAACGATGGTTTTTAACGGTGGAAGAAGTAGATCCGGCATTGGCCAATCCTAGTTAAATAAATGGTGAAAATGATTTAAGTAGCTCTTAAATTGCAACATGCGAAGACAATACAGATGAAACTAATACTGAATATGACGTCTATCCCGAATTTATAGATAGAAGAACAGAAGAAACGCTCGAGATTGAAGGGGTTCAGATTAGACCAAGTACGAATAATAAAATTAAACTCCACTGGAAAGAGCTCAGGTGAAGATATTACTATGAAGACTTCAGTATTTGGTTAAATTCTTTTAATATTATCGGTAAAAGGAGAAGGTGATACGAGGTACAATACAACTAAGTTAAGCTTTAAAATCTCCAGTCAATCCTGGTCTTAACGGGCATGGTAAGGGTTGATCTCGAAAAGAGCTTATCCATGTCAGGCTTATCTCTATAAAGAGATAAAATTCAGAGGAGTTAATTTCCAATTTTAATTTTTATCATGTTGATTTTGCTTAAAAAGAATACCAACTTGAAGATTTTTTTATTCAACCAATTTCTAGGTGTCTGGGAATTTATAAAATTATTTCATTAACACAAAGGAAATAAAAACCGTATTTCTTGTCACATCCTAGTCAAAAGTGTATATCGTGATAAAACAGAAATTAAATTCTTTCAAGATTTTAAGGTTCATACTTCAGCATCTTGTACTTAAATATAACTTATTTGTATTTCGCATAATTATCTTTACTTTTCCTTGGCTTTGGTATAGATAGGGGATGACTTTCTCTAATTTCAAAATCAATCAAAGAACCTAAATTTGTTAAAGAGTTATCAAGTGTTGGAGATTGACATAAAATTTGTATTCCAACAAAGAGTGGTGGTTTTTATGCCATAAACGTATATGTGCCTAATTTGAAATGTCTTGTTAATTGTATGATCTCAAAAAGAGTGTCGTTCTTCATCATTCTTTAGACTTAAAATGGAAATATGTAGAATTCAGAAGAAGATACCGAATCAATGAAAACAATTTTATAATTATAAAATAACTTTTTTACATAAGTTTTATTCATTTTTATTCAATTTGGTGATTGCTTTAATGATGAAAAATGTCTTTGAACGATAACAGTCCCGAATTACTATAATCTAAAATATTTCTGAAAACTTACAACCTAGACAAACACTAATATCATTTTTGGATTTAGCACTCAAAGAAAAGCTGCATTCTTGGCTTCATTTAATTTGTGGAAATTGTGACTCTCTAATTGTTCCCCTGTGAAATTAATTGAAAAATGTAACAAAATATAAAGAACTTAACTTGTAAAGGTACTTGAACAATTGCAATTGATCAGGAGAAAAATCAAAAAATCTAGATTCATAACATCTAAAAGTTGAGTAAGTTTAACTTAGACATTTATAAATAAGGATTTAAATAAGTCATGAAAAACACATTCACCAACTTCGAGAAAATTTTACGATATAGTCCTGCAACGTCTCTAATCTCTAAATATAAAAAACATTAAGAGCAATTGCCCCCTTTGTACTGAGTTTTTAGTTTGTTTCACAATAGTCACATAATATATCATAAGAGAAATTTTGTTACTGAAAATTTTTAATGATCTGGAAAATAAACATGTTGTATCTTCTTCTGGTCGCTTTTTCCTTTTATGTTAAACATCTTTCAAAAAACATTGGATGTGGCGAAAAATTATCATTTGATAAAAATGGATATGAATGTTTATATATACTGACTAAATTTATCATTAAATACTAAATCTTTCTATGTCAAAGAAAGAAGTAAGATGTTAGATTTATTTTTGGAAGAATTATAAAGGATTTATTCAGTCTAATATTTTTTTTTCTGTCTGTAACTATTTTTTTTTCCGTAAAGGTTAAAAAAATTTGATTACTTTTAGTTTTTTTGTTTACTTTCCTATTAACAATATTTTTAATTAGTCTATTGAAATACATACATTAGAGGGAATGCAAGGGTTTATACAGTCATTTTCTCTTCATCGTCAGCTTCAATAAATAAACTCTCTTCAGTGTCCTTCTCCATCACTCTTCTTGAGTGCCCCTTCCCATTTTTCAATCGAACTGAACATTTAAAAAAACATCCGAACCACTTTTATCAGTTTAATTTGATTATTTTGTGGATTTTTCTAATTTTCTCAGTGTTTTATTTTGAGAAATCCTGTAATTTTGACTATTATTGATTACAAAAAAATATATATTTGTGACCTTATGGGTTCCAAAAAACATTTTATGCTCATGCAAACATAAAACTATATCTTTTAAAAAAAATGCAAATTTGCATATTCTACCATAAGGGAAAAAAAATATTTTGCAAATCGATAAACGATAACAAAAGGGAATTATTTTTAGCTCCATTCAGCTTGTCAATAACATTTAGACCACAAAAAAATTAATACAACCTTTAAAATCTTGACTATTTGAGAACAATAGTTAGTGTTCACCTCTTTATCATATTTAAACCCTTACAAAATTGAGCAAATCACCTCTAATTTCATTATCCTCCTCTACATGGGACCCAAAAAGGACTTTCATATACACTGTACTTAATATAAGTTGATTATTTGGAGTCTTTATCAGAGTAAAATAATCGATTTGATTAATCAAAGTACTCAAAAATATAAGCAAAGTTTATTTTAGATGAAAGGTATCATTGCATTAAAAGCATAACTTATTTGATTAAATTATTGTTTTAAGTTTCTTAGTAGAACTATTTAATCAAATGAGAGTGATATTTAATATTCATAAAAATGAAATAAGTGCAAAACCAAGATACTGGATCTGAAAGCATCCCAAACCCCTATAATTTTAGCACTATCTATCGTTTTATTAACTGTTCATGAATTTTCGTTTATCTACAACCAAACATTTGCAAATATCTACACAAATTATTTCACAGTCATGGTACAAATTAAAAACACATTATATATGGTCTTGCGGCATTCATCATATTCTGTTGAATGAAACTTTTTATCAGTGAACCGTTGAAATACCAACCAAACAAGCTCTCTGAAAGAAGAAACCGTGAAAACCAGAGTTATAGTGAAACAACTAATCACAAGAAATAATCATCACTGCCTAACATGGACGCCAGGGGCAATAAGTTAATTAAAGATTTAGAAGGAGACTAGTATTAAATATATAAATTCTAATAAAAGGAATAGAGGAACATAAAGAGAATACAAAATCAATGATGTTTACAATGGAGACTAAGGAGATTGAAATTGAGTAATTGCTATCATTCTCAAATAAAATTAAGAAAATGTATTAATATTCCTGTAGTTTTGGGTTATATTTAGCTACATCTGCGATTTGGTTGAAAAGTTCACTGACAGTCCAGGTCTGGACCTCCTAGTGTGGCATTTGCCAACCGTGGAGCTCGATGCTTATAAAACATATTAAATTATATACTTATGTTATTAGCTGGGGATGAAAAAGAAAGTCTCGAAATTCCTTTCTTTACACTAATTACAAATTCTGATTTATTTTTTATGTTTCAAACGTTATTGTTATATGTATTAATAAATATTTTGATTTGTTAAAAATAATTTAAGGCATTGTATAATAATTGATTCAGAATTTTAATTTTTATTATTTATAAAAAAAATAAAAAATGATTGTTTATATGTTAAATATATATCACTATTCATTTTGTCCCCATTTGGGCCTTTAATTTGTGATTATCTACTTTTTTTTTTGGTAAATTTATTTAATTTTTTTTAGAGTAATAGTTACATCTTTGTCTATTTTTTAAGAAATGTATTCAACTTTTTAAGATATTACTCCATCACCATCCTGGAGTGTTGATTCACTCCAAAGACAGAAATATCACTATAATATATTATATGTATGATATTTTCGCTACATTATTAAAAACTCATATATATTATGCAATGCATTTTTTGTGTATGGTATTTAATTAGATTCTTAATTAAACAAATTCTTGAATTAATAACCTGGTTACAAAGATAAGTGTTCTTATCATTTATTTAATCCAACGATGAAAATTAAAATTGGAGATGGAGGAAAAGGGTGGGGGGTCATTTTTTGTAAAGAAAATGTTATGTTTAATTAATTTAACTTTGCTACACTCTACAAAATTTAGTATTTTATCTCAAACTAATATTATATACATTGAAGTCACAGTTACAAAATATAAAGGTAAAAAAAGTATTAAATTGGTATTCTAATGCCTTTAGTTATGATATGTAACAGCTACGTATGTCAAATCAATGTCAGTATAAGGGTGGCTAAACACAACAAGGAAGTACTTTAGTTAGGATTTCAAGGATATTTCAAACATATAGACATTTCTTAACAAAATATTCAGTAAATCTATTCTCTCAATAAACGATTAAGATATTAAAAATGTTATTGTAAATTTGTTCTTGTCCTTAAAATGGCGTCAATTTGTAACTTGGGAAGATGTTAGACTTGAATGGATAGAGTATGTTCAATCTATATATATTTATAATGATAAGTTATGCAATTTTAAAGAGTAAAAACGATTTTATAATTATTTTTATGGAAAGAAGAGCCATTATATTTACAATGACAGTTTATTTGAAAAAGTCATTTTATTTTTGCACAAATCGTTTAAGTTCTCTATTAAGACTTGCAAAAAAGAATGAAATCAAATTCAAAATGATCTATTGTTAATATATCTCATTCACGGCTACGATGTTTTGAAAGGGATATATGAAATAACAAAAAGAAAAATCCATCACTGTTTACACAGAGTGGTGAAATATCTGATAATCCAGAATACATTTGCCAATAAATTAAATAATATTTTACTCAAATATACAAATGCTTTGATAGTACTAACAGTGCTTTATACGTATGCGGAAGGTGGAAAACAATGTACAGTGTTATTTTGAGGACTACAGCAGTGCATCTGAAAAATCGTTTTCTGTGTTTAGGAATGGTATTGATTCTTTAGAGAAGCTTTTTACGGAAGAGAAATTCAGAATGCAATAAATACGAATTCTTCAGTTAATTTATCACCCAGGCCATCTGGTTTTACCTTTAAATTTTGTTACAAGTATACTTATTTTTAACTTCCATTTACTCCAATTTGATGAGGATGTTCTATCCTTTGGTAACTTTCCGAATTTTACCTCAGTTGAACGCATTATTCTCATACCTATGTAAAAGAAAGATCTAATTTTTCTGTAAAATTACGCAATTACAAAATGTGTTTCTACATTTTAGGAACAAATTCTTGAATCTACTCCAATATGGTTTTATAAAAAACAAATGGCTAGTATATTGTAGGCCTTTTAGAATAATCTGGCCATGTTTATTTAATGACTGTTGATTTCTCTAAAGCTTTCAATTTACTCTCTCATAAATTCATAATTGAAACGTTACTTGAAAAAGTATTTGGTGATGTTATCGTCAGGATGGCTGGAACTTTTTTAGTCAAATCACAAACCATAGTTTAGTATGGATGCAAATTAGCTATATTTGATAACAGAAGAAGGGTAGAACAAGGGAACCTTTTCTCTGCCCTGATTTGTATTGTTCCTTTAATCCAGAAAATTCATATGGATGGAGACATAATTGATTTTTCAGCCCTTTTTTCACCCAAAGTGTCTTTGTCATGCGGATGACTTATCTATGATTTTTCATGGATTCCACTACAAGAAATAAAGTCCTTAAGATAACTGTATGTTTGTTGATTTTTTCCCCTAATTTTTTAGGTCTAAAAATAAACCCTGAGAAAACTGAAAGATTCATTGAAAAACATGGCGAACCTTTAAAATTTATAAAATATCAAGGTATTAGGGTCTGATTTTGCTGAAAAGAATTTACAAGAAAGATTGCAGGGGGGGGGGCTGAGACATTTTTTAAATTTCAATTCTTACATATGGGACAAAATTTGATAGGGAACATGTATTTAAATTTCAAAGTAATTCATTTGATACGAGTGACTCCCTATGATGGAGATGACATTTTTGAAATTAAGTAAGAAAATATATATTGGCGAAGAGAATTCAAAATCGTCTGAAATATAACGGCCTTTCCGTCATCTCTTTAATATTTTATGAAAATATCGTAACTCCAACTGGATACGGCAACTTTCAACGGTAGCACATTTCTTTGTGCTCATCTTTAATTTTTTAGAGAAAAATACACAAATGAACCCAACAGAGCTCTTAGAAAGGTTCTGAAAAAGTTGACAACTTAGTTCGAAAGGATGCCAAGACTGTCCAGGGGCGGGGGAGGGGGTCGTTGACATTTTCTGTTCTTTGGAGAAGTCCCTCAAGTAGGAATTTCTTATCAGTGGTTTGCTCAGTGATTTTTCCGGACGAGTAAGTCGATTTTTCTGGCGAAACAGCAAATTCAAATTTTCTCGACAAGAAAAATACCTGTATTGCCAATAATTTTCAATTATTTTTTCTGAGTACGTCAGATCATAGAAAATCCCTTCAAACTCCAATATGGGACCCCTTTCCTAAAATGTCTAGAGATATAAATAACTATGTAAGAAAGAGATTGAGAGATCTAAAAAATTCCGTACTATCTTTAACGAAAAAATGGCTAAAGTTTTAATACTTTCTGGTACTCAAGATGTTAGCAAATTTTTTTAAAAGATAAAAGCAATAATGGGTTTTGTGGGACTATGTTCGAGACGAGTAATCATTTTCACTTTGAATGTATAACACATTACCAATATATATCGCCATCGGCGAGGTTTTAAAGAAGTATTTTGTTTTTTATAACTTGAAAAAAAATGATTTCTTTGTCTCATACTATGCAAAAAAGGAGAAGATTATTAATGTAGCAATTACAAAGACTCGTCATATTTGTATGTGAAACATGCTTTCTCAAACTAAGATACCTCCCGTTATTTATCCCTTGTGAAACTTCCCCTAAATTTTTTCAAAAACAGATAGTCCTTTTATAAACAAGCTCTACAATTTAGTATATTCGACAAGATTTTATTAAATATATGAATTTCTGTTTATTCTATCCCTTTGATTAAATTTAAGGGTTTTTTGGTTTGAGTGAACGTATGTATATAAATAAATATGTATAGATTTCAATAATTTTATTTTCTTCTTACTATTAAATTCAAATATAGATAATTTTTGGCTACGTAGAAAATAATAAACCCGAATTTTTATATAATTGACTTTTATATACACATATTAATTTTCAAAAGAAAATAATGACATCTACGGACTTTTTTGCACACAATGTAGATTACAAGAAAATTAATGATGGATTATTTTATATAGAGTCTGGTATATTTTTGAAATCGAAAATTTGAAAATCCAAATAATTTATCAAGTCAATATTTATATATCTTTAATAAATGGATAATTTCAAAATAATTTTAGTCATATGAATGTATTTTTAAATGGAGATTGAAAAATTATTGTCAGTTTTTATTACAGTAACAAAATTTCTACAAAACTTATTAAAGGAAATTATAATGCAACATTGAAAAAAAAATATTTTATGTTCTTATATTTTCCGTTCATATTTTTTGGATTGAATTGTATTTTGAATTTTCTTTATTCATTTAAATCTTGTAAATATATTTTTTCAAATTCGACGATATCTTGGGGAAGAGTTATTTTTTATAATGGAAATTTTATTATAGCTATACTTTATGGATTAACTGACATTCCATATCATGTAATGACTAATAATTAACAAATAATTCTTTTTAACAATAGTAATTAATAATTATCCATTTTCCACTTAATTTTCTGCTAAATATTTTAAATAAAATGTGTTATGAATGATGATCATAGCTAATTAAAAATGTGTTTTATTTTTTAGCCATAGTGAATAAAATCATATAATTTATTTACATTAGGAAGTGGGTTAAATTATTTCCAAAGTATATGTTATTAAAATATAAAAATGACTGGAAAACATCTTCTGGTTTATTATCCTAAAAATATAGATCTATTTATTTTGGTGTAGCACCCTTGGGGGAAATAGAAATTTTCCCTATGTTATAGTTTAATTGTAGTAGTTTAATGTCTCATGACTTTATTTCAATTATGTATTTTTGAAACAATTTTGAGGACAAACACGATATCCCATTTTTTTTTATAGTTGGGGTTGGATTTTTAAGAAAATCTAAAAGTAAACATTTTTTTAAATTGTTTAACAAATAATAACTTGAACCAATATTTTGGTCAAGATCCCAGTATAAGACTCTTAAAAATTCAAATGACTGCACTTTGCTGATACTCATAATTTGGAAACAGGCATTAAGTCATTAACAATTCATCTATAAAACTTGTTTCTATACCAAATTTTATAGGTGACTAATTAAGATCGAACTACATTCAAGGACCAAAGTAAAATTTCTTACAAAAACTCTAATAGTCTCAGACCAGTTTTCAATTTCCATATCGAAACCCAATTCTATTATTTTCTTACATATATTTACTTGTTATAAAATGATTCATTATTTATGAGTTTCTCGTAAGTAAATTATCTACTTCATTTTTTACATTATTCATTTTGTCAAGCAAAAAATACAACAAAAAAATTAAATTCAAAATGAAAGTTAAGTTAATTATTTTAATTTGAAAGGTATATTAATATAAAGAGTAGCTTCTTAAAATAAACTCATTGTAATTTTATTAACCGCTCTTACTTTTGACTTCAACTTAAACTTTTATTAGTGAACATAATTTTTCTAACACGTTTAGTGAACTGGGTAATTCTAAACTCAAAAAAAGCATTTAACTACATGATAAACAGCTGAACGATAACAGTAATTACATCATATAAATTTTGCATTATTATTTTAACTATTTCAACCATTTTGCAAAAGTAAATATTAATTCAAATACTAGTATAATTACAATTCATCGCGAAAAATATTTCTTTATTTTAAAATACCCTTAACAACATGAGTTTTAAGTTTAATCGAAACATAATGTGTTATTTTTTTTGAAATTTTTTAAAGAAATAGTGATTGTTTAATTCAAATTTTGGTAATCATCAATTTTGACGAGGTTGCATGTCCCATTTAAAATAATAGCTACAATTTATACTTTAGTAGCAATTGTGGACGGTCATAGTGTTCACAATGAAAAAAAGAAGAATCCTGGAATTATTAGCCATAGGAAGGATAACTACATACATTGTGTTGGTTGAATATTTGTAGTCGTTTTTCAAGTTGTATCTTCAAGTTGTTTGTGAATTGAAATAAGTGGAATCGTGCCGGTAGGACAAATATTTGCATCCTGCTGCTAATGAAATCTCTGTGAACATTGTTAAAGACTTTGTTTGATTATATCCTAAGTATATAGAGCCTGGGGGCGTTGATGCTGGCTTTGACATTCAAAAAGCCACTAACAATGCAAGCTTGATCGACACCATTTAGGACCTTACAAATGAAGACCCTGTCAGTCACGGAGAAAGATGTCTTTAACAGTCAATCTCGAGAACAAATTAATGAACAAGGACCTTCGCTACAAGTATTCTGTGGAAGTCTGGGCCTACTATCTGTTTTGAAAATTTATATCCATAACTTCATCTCATGAATTTTTTGGCCCTAAAAATCTCGATTTATATTCTTTAATAATGGTTTAATTTTTCCATAGTGTAATCGTTGTGTTTAGAAATCATCGATAGAGACTTGGTTATCAAGAATTTACTTTAATCTGGTCATACATACATTATAATTTATACTTATGTTCCAATTTATTTAATCATTTATGATAACATTACTAAGTATTAATTGTTTTTGATATTGAAAATGAGTAAATTTTATTTTTTATAGTAATTGTTTATATTAATAAATATCTGGGTTTTTTTTTAAATTTATTAGTTGGTTGCAGATGAGACTCAATCATTCAATTGAGTGTCTTATACTCTTGATAAAGAGCATTTATATTCATAATTACTGAAACATATATTTCTATTATTACATTATTGCAGATTAAATATTTTTCCTTCATATTTTTAAACTGATACCCTTCATTTCAACCAATGTGATCCAGTTATTGAAATAAGCTTATGTATTCAATATATATATAAATATAAACGACTTATTGATTATAATAAATTATTTCTTCGATAGAATCTTTGCTACGGTCTATATACTTAAAAATAATAAACATATGTCCCTTACAAATATATTTTAAAAATACGTTACGCGTAAATTTTGTCTTTGACATGCGTAACCTCTTTTATAAATCTTTTAAAAATATTACAATGTATCTTTAAGTTTGATAATCTTCTGTCAAGTTTGAATTTCAAAACGAATAAGAGACACCTCTTTTAAGAGGGATCATTTTGTTTTTTGATTATGGGTGTAGATGATGCAAGAATTTATGTATTTAATATTGCAAATAAAACCGGTGGACTGTTTCGACGACTATTTCTTGATACGTAGTACAAATTTAACATTAAATTAAGCCCATTGACTCCTTCATATAATTTTTCTGATTCATTGTTTTATATATATAAACTTTACTAACTCTATCAACAAAAATGAGTATGTTTGAAATTATACAATTATATGATATAAATTTAATATGTACATTACAATAAATAAATTTAACAATATTCGGTTCTTTCAACATTAAAAAAAGGTTATGTTTATCATACACCAACGTATATTGTAATATTTAAGTAAAAGTCCTTCAATTGTATTTCCTATAAACATTATGTATTTTCACTTAATTCACAATATTGTAAAATGTATAAAATTTGTAGTTAGACGCTTTGTTCTTATTCAATCCATAATGTAATCAGTATATATCACACAAATATCCTGTCGCAAACTTTTGTTCTAAAATTTCCTCTTACTGGACCTATTTAATATTTGAACTATAAAATTTATCATTCATCATAATTGTTACAACTTGATATGACCTGTGTCAGGGGTATTCAACATAAATATAAAGCAATCACAACATATTTTTAATATTTTGATTTTTTTTTTTGACTATTCATCAAAACAAATTCTAAATAATTATACTGGGCAAAGAATAAAAAAATATATAAAGTTACATGAAAATCTGGAAGTCCAATGAAAACAAAATATTGTTTATATTTATAATTTTAAAGCTTCATCATAAAATTGACATTGAAATAGATAAAAACAAACAAGGATTGGTTGATAATATATAAGAATCTAATATATAGTATATAAGGGAAGCTGTTTCTTTCTAAATAGTTATTTAATTCAGACCAATATCATCATAATTTAACTATTAATTTTGTTAAGTTGTATTTCAATATCAGCTTCTTCATCTGAAAGAACACCAAAAGTTGATAATTATTATTGATAACATTGCACGTACATACATTTTTCTTACGTGATTAGAATAAAAGAACATTGGTAATTGCATAGTCGAACTATTAGTTAGATATGATCTTAATCTTGCTTTCAAGTTCATTAATTTCGGTCTTTATCAAGATCTTTTCGGTGTTTTTGTTATAAGTGGAATCACAACAAAAGGGGTGTTTTCAATTTACAAGAAATTATCATAAACGACAAGGGATGTCGTATAGACGGAGTGAAGATGGCTTAGGAGTATCGAACATGAAGATCCTTGAGTATATAGGTGGATATATACAAAATGAACACAGTAGCAGAGAAGACCTGTTTTAAATTTTAACTTTTCTTTCAAACCTTTTAATATGTGACTTTGTCCCCGTTTTTCAAGCTCTATAGAAACTAAATATACCAGTCATTTGGATTTGGGACTGAAACTATGCCTGTCGCATGGGCCTTGAAAATTTATTTTTGGTGGCTCTAAAAATAGGCAAAAAAACCATAATTCATTGTATTTTTTTTTTTTTTTAATTGGCCTTTCACTAAAATGTAATACAACATTATAAAGATTAAAATAACAATAAAATAGATATTCATATGGAAAGGAATTTGGAATCGCAGTTGGAGAAGAGGATTGAAATTTTACTTTTGTTCTTTGCAAAATAGAATAAATTCTCAGATTTGGAATTAAATAAAAAGAAAACATCAATTCTCCCATTGGATGAATGGACTCCAGAGAAGGACTCTGAAATTCAGGGATGCTCGGTTAAGGATAAAATTAAGGTACTTGGAATTGAATAGGAAAACATGGAGAGTCCGTTTCAAATAAAAACTATTTGGAAAGGTTTATAACCCTTAAGATAGCTGAATAGAGGAGAATGAACATTGAACATGCAGACGCGTGTCGACATGTACAACGTAAAGTTGATTCCTTCAGTGTTTTATTTACCTACCGCGTTGCCAAGATTGGCCAATTGAGTGATCGAAGCTGAAGAAGGTTGGCTACAGAAGTTATTTTACCTAAGTTATATTCAGGTTCTAAAAAGACCTAGGAGACAACTTGGAGGAGGGCTTAATCAGTTAGGTCATGTTCTACCTAAAATTTACAGGATGATTATAGTTGATTTATTCTTTAATACGGAAAAAGAATGGAGTTCTGTTATTTCTAATAGTAAAATCTATGAATACATTATGATGGAAACAGGTTCATCTAATTATCTTCTGTTTGAAATATATCCTTCCTGGGCAGCCTCTAAAGAATTTTGTGGAAAGCAGGTTTACCTTGATTTGATTGATATACAGGGTGTGGAAGCAAAATATGGACTATTAATGAATGTTAATTTTCTTGTTCATATTTCTAAACCACCATTCAAGTCCATGTTATTCTGGCCAGCCCTGTACATAGCAGCAACATGGCTCAATTTTACCTCACATTTATAAATATTAAATGTAAATGGCTTTTATTGTTTTTTATTTGATTTATCTACTTTTATTATTGTATTTATATATTGTAGGAGTACATTTTCCTTCAATGGTCAAATGTCAAATCATTACTTTCTATTTTTCATAATTTACCATGTATTTATATATCATTAGTTTAAGCATTGTACCATTTGGTATGCATGCCTTAAAACTAGTAATATAATGTTTGGATAACAATTAATATTTCTTTAAGTTTGGTAAACTCCAATTTCATTTTCTTAATTATACATTTTGTTAAAAATACATTGCAAATGAAAGAAAATTTCATCTAGAGATATATATTTTTTCATATAATTGTGACCATAATTTTATAGAAGGGGTAACTGTAGTAAAATGAGACGTTTTTTCAAAATTACCTATACTTTTTAACCTATTTTTGTCATGTAGCTTGAACTTTGACAATCGATGCACCTTGGCGTTGTACATTTAAGAATTAGGTGCATTAATATACAACACAAAATAGTATTAGATGCTCTTTTTGAAACCCTCCAATTGGCATATATTACCCATGCTTTGTATAATATGAGTCGCCAAAGTTGCATTTGTCTAATAAGTTTTTATAGCATGTATTTAGTATTGATTAGGTAATAGTTCATTAATAGTATTATATTAATATGATGACTGAGACAGGGTATCCAACATAGGTAACAAGTTTTTGATAGGTTTGATATAGACCAACATTTTATTTTGAAAAATTTGATAAATCTGTGCCCAAATTGTGCTAGCTTATGATACACATTCTACAAATTTTAGATTTGGAAGCCTCATGGCGATATCCAAAGCATCAATAAAGCTATGGTCAAATTAGCTCAACTAGTGTGTCTCATATTACTCCTCAGAGCCATTTCATATTATGGGACTAAAAAATGTATCCTCTTGGAAACTAATTCTTATTACCACATAATTCTACACAATGTACTCTGTGTTTACTATTTTATCTTTGTGAGAAAAATAAGTTTAATCCACTAATACATAGTGTGCCATTCAAAAAATGAAAACATATGTGAAAAAGAGATAAATATAATGAATATATACTTTTGATACTGGGTCCTGCAAAATGGTTGTACCACTACTATAGATTGATTTATCAAGGTATAGTGATTGTAATGCGTAAATTTCCGATGTTTCACACGATAGCTAACATTTTAAACTTTGGAATGAGCTATTGCAATCTCCTCTATAATTTCTGTAAACAAAAATAGAAGCAAGAAGATATCAGATTGCAGCTTTGATTTGCCCTAGCCACAGCACACCTGAATTGTCAAGATTGTTGGGATCGAGAGGCACACCATCTACACGGTCAGAAAGTTTATCAGAGAGGAGATAAGTCTTAAAATCGATCCCAGTAATGAAAAGCCAGCCAAATTGAACCCAGAAGTGGTCAAGAAGGCATTTGAGGCCAAGCCCAACATCTCCACGGCAAAATTTGCCAAAAATAAGTCAGTAGTTCCCTCCACCGTGGCCAAGGCAATCAAGGCCACCGGGAGAAAGTCCAAGAGGTACGTTGAAATACCACTTATTACTCGACAGCACCAAGATGTCTGTGTGGAGTGGGCCAAACGCCTCCTAAACGACCGGTAGTATCATGGCACTGTATTATCTTGTTCCACGATGAAAAAACATTCACTGTGGAACCTGTCTTCAACAAGCTGAAAAATCAGGTTGTTTGTATTGTAGACACTTCTGAATACCTCCGCCACGTGTCCAAGACAAAACATCTGGCCTCTGTGATGACGCTTGTGGTTGTGGATTCGACCAGAGACAAAAATGCTGCCGATTTGGTTCAAGACTGGGTACAGGCTGACCACAGCCGACTACTTGGAGATCTTGAAGACCAAGATACCCACGTAGGTTCTCAAGATCACCAAGAAGTTGGGCAAGGAATCCTACGTCTTCCAGCTAGATGGGGCACTCGCCCACACGGTCAAAGTTGTAAAAGCCTGGATGGAAGAGAACATGGAGTTTTGGCCACGAACTTCTGGCCTCCCCCGAGCCCTGATCCGAATATTTTAGATTACTCTATGTGGTGGCAAATTGAGTTGCAGGCTTGCACATCATGCCACAGCAATGTCACCAACCTGAGGTCCTCCGTGGAGAAGGAATAGAAGCTCATGAGAAGGGACTTCATTACCAGAGTGTACTCCACCTTCCGTGTCTACTTGAAGGCCGTCATTGAGAGCATTGAGGGCGATGTATAAATAATATCTGTCATTGCTTGCTTAATAAATGCCTTTAAGTAATATATCACGTTGATTAGTGGTATATCCATTTCTTACGAACCAGTGTGTGTAGCACAATTATCTTGAACACAATATGGCTGAAAAATCATGTCGTTTACTGTCACATGTCAAAACAAAGTAACTCTAAAATGAATTGTAAAGTGTATATAAGGGTGCCTCATATTACCCAGAGACTGTATTGCCCCAGTTCCTACATCATTATATGCATTTATAAATTTTATTTCATTTTTCCATATGGTTTTTATGGATTCCAGTAGAAAATATTATGGTGTAGTCTAAAATTATAAACAAATTTAAAAATTGTACACTTTTTAATAAATAGTGTCTGTCTACATAAATGTACAACATGTTTTATTAGCGGAGATCGTAGAATTTGTTTGGATACTTTGATCAATCTTGCAATTATTTTTGTTTTCTTGAGTCAAGAAGAAAACATTTGAATAGTATGATATGTTGTAAGGCATTGCATTTGTAATTCTTAGTTAATGAACTGAGATGTTCCAAGTGCAAATTTATTAAACTGCTTCTAATTCCTTTCAAACTCAATTTTGTATTCATAAGTATTTATTGCAATTATGCAGGGAACGACGTAGCTCAATGAGGAACTTCCACAGGAAAAGTTACTCTCCTAAACTCATTGTACGTAGGTTTGCGTCTTGGTCATTCCTAGAGAAAGAAAATATTTTAACTATATCAATTTCACACAAGATTCCTATGTCAGATGGAGTAATTGTAATACTATAATGTTTACTTATACTTAATCAGTGGAACTTCATCTAACCAATTAAAGGCACATTGAAAAAAAAAAAATCTAGGTCATTTGGAGTAATTGTAAACCTATAATGTTTACTATTACTTAATCAGTGCAACTCCATCTGACCAATTAAAGGAAAATTTTAAAAAAACCTATGTATTATTTTTTAGAAATGTCGAGTCAAAATAAATCATATCAATGGTTGTATAAATAATGCTTTTACATTTTTCAATTGTGGATCAAGATTAAGTGAATTTTAAAAATTCATTGTTCGTTATGTCGGTCTTTGTTTTCCTTTTTTTCTATGTAAGACGTACGCGTAGGTACCAATTTTAAAATAGCTTTTATTTTATATATCACACGTAGCCTCATCAAAAGTAGTTAATATTAATTTAATAACCAAAATTCGTTTTAATGAATATTTCAACACGTTTTGTCAATAATTTTTCTAAATAATAACAAATGATAAGTCGTTACAATGCTATACAAAAATAAAATCCTTTTTCTCTATTAATGAAAATCAGAACAGTATTTTTAGAATTTTAAATCATATTTACGAGTGGAAAATTTATCAAATAATTGAAAATAAGATACATCTTTAAATAGCTTATAAGAATGAGTTTATGACAACTTTGCATCTTCTTCCTATTTTTAGAATAATGTTTTACCAAGTTCACTATTTTCCAAAAATACTGAATTTTAAATGAGTGCTTCTTGTACTAGTAGTGGCTGTGAAGCACAAGAACCAAGAACTCCCTTCGTGTATCCATGATTACGTTTCTCAACCAATTAAAATCCTCGACTTCCTCCCCATCGAGTGCAAATACAAAATTTAGAATGCTTATAAGTAATTAAATTTTCGGAACTGGTTCAATATCGTCTCCTCTCAATTATGTTCACCCAACAAGTGATTTGAAAAGCAAATCTAATCACTTGTTTTTCTTTTTTCTCTCAAGATTAAAACATCGACAGGATCGATCTTGAAAAAGTAAATCTAAGCAATTTTAAATGGTTTGTGGACTTATATAAGGGGATCTCAACTGTCCACACTCACTGAAAAAAAATAAAATTAGAGAAAAGTTGAATGGAAATCATCCATGGAATCTAATTGGTTTGTTTTAATAGTGCCTCATTATCATATTTGATCATCAAAAGCTTTTATACTAACATTATTCACCTGAACAAATTGAAGACTTCTACATGATGGTTCTAAAATCAAGCACCTCACTAACCAGGATCACTTCAGAAGGAAAGGAAATTAACATTATATATTAATTAATTACAAAAAGAAACAAAAAATCTATATATAGGGTCGGAAGCAAAACATGGACTGAATGACCGATTTGAAAAAAATGTCAATAATTTTATTTTTTGATAAATAATTTTGAAATTTTTTAACAAAAGTTTGAGACACGGCCTTTGTGAAAATATTCACTCAGTATAGCCGCCGTCATCAGCAAGCGGCGGAAAGCCTTGCATGAGTTGCATGATGAACTTATCGGACAAGTTGTTCTGCTCCTTCTAAATGGCAGTCTTCAGGGAGTCTACGTTCGGATGAGATGTCTGGTTAGTCTACCTCTCCAAAGTGCCCCACACAACAAATTCCAACGGGTTCAAATCCGGCGAAGATGATAAGCACAAGTCCTTGGACCAAAAATCAGCATGTTGTCGGCGCAGATCTTCTGGCATTTGGCGCTGATGTGTGTAAGGAGCACCATCTTTGGTCCACATATAGTTGTCCTCTGAGTAGGTAGCCTTGCGCCATGGCAGTAGGATGAACCTCAGCACCTTGTAGTGAACCTGGAGGTCAATTTACCCTCAACCAGGACAATTGGTTGGGCCGGATGTTTTTTACGGAACACCCTCTTGATCTCTTCTAGTGATCCTCCAAGCCAACGTCCGTTCCAATGGTTGTAGACCTGGTCCACAGTGAAAATCTTCTCGTGAGAAAAAGTTTTTACTGTGGATTAATTTGCCTGATCCACACACGAACTTTCGTGCATATCTACAGTCTTCTTTCATTCAAAGTGTCAGCTTGTGTAAGAGGAGTACCCTAAGTACTCCTTCACAGCCACCTTGATTGTCCCCTTGTCCACTTCATGATCGTTAGAGAGGCGATTCATGGATTTTGTGGGGTCCTCCGTGATCTTCTTTGTTAGGTCCCCAAGAAACTCAGAATCCCTTTTCAAGTTGTGTCCCCACCTCCTTCTTTCCTTAAAAGGTATTTTCCATCCTTTTTTTGATATTGACCACCTTGAAAATGAGGCTCCTCAAGCACTTCACAATGTCCATAATCTTTGCCACCTCAACTCTGGCATCCAGAAGGTCTGAGATCATCTGCCTTTTTGCTTCTTGCTCCCTCATGATGAAAGATTTGCAAAATGTGTATTATTGATTACTTATGGAAAAAGAACAGGAGATTCATAATATGCAGAAAATAATCACAAAATCTCTATATTTTCATTATATAATTAGCATCTATTAACTGTCCACGTTTTGCCTTCGAACCCGGTATATATATTGATTTAATTACTATTAATCATATGAAAGTTAAGTACATATTTGATCAAATTACTTTTCTACAATTGTTGAATTATTCACACTTTAGCATATTTTATATCATGTAAAAAAAATACCCTTGAATAAAGTCAATGTTATATTAAAATATTTGGTAAACAAGCAGAAACTCTCAATTTTAATAGATATCCTTTCTATTTTTATTTGAATATATGAGAGATTAGGGAGTTTGCAACATCCATTTTCTAGCACGCATTAAGAAAAGCTACACCCACAAAATTAGATTATCTGCACTATGTTTCTTATCTTCTAAAGTTCTCATTATAATTTTTTTATTCTTGAGGAGGGAACATTTCAGTATAAAAGTGCTAATGAATGATGCTTAGTAATAGAGGATTTGATGGGGAGTTACAATTGCAATTTGTTATTGAACTCATAGTAGAATTGAAGATTTACTTCAAATTAGTTCTTGCCTTTGTAACAAAAAATAATACCAACAGTTCTTACTTTTATAACCACATAACTTTATGTTTTTCTACAAAATCCCATCCCACAAAATGTAATATAACTTGTGTCCCAGAGTAATCTTACAGATGCTAAGAAGTGGCAAATTTTGGAAAAATAACATCAATAACTATTTTTAATAATAAGTAGGTACTCATTTATGCGATAAAAATTATTTATTTCTTTAATTATGAGACATCGCCCTACTGTGTAAGGCCCTCAGTAATAACATATTTAAATCCAATATAAAAAAGAAATTTTCATAAGGAGTAGATCCATTATATTGTTAAGTATTTTGACCATCGTAAGTATGTTATAATGTTTATAATAGGGTCATTAATGCTTTATTATGTTAAGATATAATAAAACTCATAGCACAAAGGGTTTACCATGCATACTGATGCTTTCTCCATATATGCACTTTTAGTTAATGGAGAGTGTTGATAAAGTTGTTTTGGCCCATTATTAAAATGACAAATAAGGTTATTTTATAAATAATTTTACAAAACAAAAGAATTTACGTCAATATAACTAGAGTTGTACAAAATATATAATAAATAGTATGTAATAATATAGGAAATAGTTTGGGAAGTTAGAAGTGTTTGTGCTTTTTGGATAAAAAGTAGAATCGAGGATATACATCAGTGTCATACCTGTCTGTATTCTTGTCAGAGACGAAATGCCATTTGGGTGTATTTATTTCCTTTCAATGTAGCTTGTAGCTAATCTAAAAAAGCATCATTACAGCTAAGCTGTTCTTGTACTCAAACATCCTCGAATCGTGAATGTTACAACTTATATGTATATTTTTTTTTAACACACATTAAAATTATATAAAACTATGGGCGTAACAGTTCAAAATTCATAAATTTACGACATCTGGTCCTATCTTAGATCTGAAATATGCGTTCAAATCGGAGATAAACGTCATTTCATATAACAATCTTTCCAAAAATGACGTTATCTTGAATCAATTTCGAACATATTTACCATATTACCATATTTATATTCAATTATTGGTTTGAGCTTAAAATAAAAAGAATTGCAAAATGAAAGGTATTGTGCATAAAAAGTACGTTTGAATATAATTAAAGTTTGCGACGTTTTCAAGGACTAAACGTGGAAGGTGAGGGAGTTTATGTTCCATATTAAGGATTGATGTAACCCTAAGGAAATATTTAAAAAGATTTTCCACATTTTAGTTAGCAAATTAAGAACCTTAATTGAAGTATATATTATACTGCTCAATTATTATTTTTTTCCATTTTAATTTTAAAGAATAATATAAATTTGATTAATATGAAAATGTTTAGAAATTATCATTATAATTCACTTTTTGGGCGTTTTACTCTTGCAAGTGTTTGAATAAAAATTCTTGAAACTTTACCTCATATTATAACTGAAGAAATAAATCCTATAAAATAAATGGACAATAATAAATTTATATCTTAAAATACAAAAATCAATCTGCCTCGAAATTTTCGAAATGAGTGAATAAGAATTCGAATAAATGTAATTGTAAAAAAATGTATTCACTTAAAAACGATTTCCAATTTTCTTAAAAATTAACTCAATTGTATTCAAAATTAACAAATTTTGGCCTCAAATAGAGATATATATGTGTTGAATTTGTATCTATTCAGAGTTGTAGTCCTACTCAAATTTGGACCATAAATCGGAACTAGGTTTTAAATTGTAGGGATTTTAGTATTAAAAGGAGACCAATAATTTATCTTAATAATTTCAACAATGATTGGAAGAAAGTAGATTGATGTTATGACGTAATATTGATTAGCTGAAAGTAACCAAAATAAGAATGAAATAAACAATTGTCAAACTCAGTGTCAACCAGGACATATGCAGTAATAACTCAATCATCGATCCTTAATTTTACTTTGAGTCCATAAAGGACTTACAACAAATCTTTAATGTTACATACTGTCATTCATGAACCCACAAACTTGTGTTTATTATCTCCCTAACAATTAAAGAATACTCATAAAAGCTTTACAAGAAAAACAAAACAGAACATGTTGCCAGCAACAAAATAACTCAAATGCTAGAAAAAGTTTCAGATCTACAATTCAACTATGAACCATTTAGCTCAAACTTTCCTTGGAGTCGAATATTATCCAAGGAATATTAAAAGTACTCGTACTTTGCCATTATTTCAGAGAATATGTTAATTTGGATGGATTGATTAAAAATTAAAGAAAAAATATAAACGCTGTTTATGAAACTTTCAGTAATGATCAAAATATTTCTTAACCAACAAAATAGAATATATAAGTATATTTTGATAAGTGAATGTATGGACTGCGTTCAATATCATATAATAACTAGGACAAGAAATATAGAAATGAATATGAGTTAAATAACTTTGTTTTGACAAAATAATAAATACTTTTATAACTATTAATATTTCCTCACAAAATGAGAGCATTTTTAAAAGCACACATATCAAAACTCGAAAAATTCGAGTATTAATTAATCTATTTTTTTTAAATACTCAAAAGGATAGTAAAACACTACAAAATATTTATTTATCATCAAAGGAAGGGTTAATCTAGATATTAAAAGGTGAAATTATATTACTTATATTGTTAAAACTTTGACAAACTTGAACTCAATCGAATACAAAAATTGAAAGACTGCCCTAACATGAAAATCATTTGACACAGAAGCTAAAAATATCCTACTCTTTACTGAATTTGATAATCAAATAAGATATGTTTTTGTCATGTAGATATGTCCAAGAAGAAACTATATCAACGTTATACCTTGTATGAACAAATTGTGCGAGTTGAAACTCAAAAAAAATAAGGGGGGAGTAATTTAATGAAGAAATTAGATGACATATAAATATACATAAGATAATGCCATTATTGAATATTTTATGAATGGTTGATATATTTAAAACAAATACATTTTGATGAAAATTAATAATTTAATTTTAATAGATCAATAATCAATAGACAATGATAGCATACATTAATAGTTGATTATTAAATGAACTAGTGATGTAATTTCATAAAGTGTTATGAGTCGTATATGTTTTAACTTGCACAATCTGTTTATACAAGTTACAAAATATAAAAAATCGCTACTTGCGCTCAACATATTTCAAATTATTGTCAGAAGGTAAATATTTTGTAAACGTATGGAAGAGCAAAGAACGGTACATATAGTTGTATACTCTAAAAAAGTACTTTCTTAACCAAAAGGCCGCTCCGAGTTATTTTTTTGCTTCTCTTATTTTTCTCAGAACGGATAAAGAAAGAACATTACACTCTGTTTTTTTAGTTCCCTTCAGTTCCTCAGTTTGACTCCTTATATAAGTAGATTACTAAGTTGTGATGAAGTATTCTTCGATTTAAAGCTCTTAGGGTCATCAACTCACTGATATTGTAAGTCATTTTTATTTATTATTAATTCTTTTATCTTTTTAACAAAAAAAAAAGTCTAAAAGTATATTGAACCCATTAATAATAGTAATAAATCTGTAAGCAATCCATTATATTGTGATTTTGAGGGATACTTTCCATATGCAAGTTTTGTCTACTTTCCAATTACTGTGAAGCCTTTATTCTATTTATAATTAAATATAACGTTGAGTTCAAGTCAAAAAATTTAATTTCGGTCCAAATATTTGAGCTTTGGTTCGAATTGAGCTCGTGTTAAAAAGATACAAATTTTCTGAGTTTGAGTTTTGGAGAATTTTCACAATGCGCATATATCTTGTGGTTTCTCCATTCCTATAAATTAATGTTTCTTTTAATATGGAACTAGCGTCTATAGTAAAGTTTTTCACTGGCATTTTAAGTTTTACTAGAAATGTGACTTAGTCATTATTCAAATGTTTCAGATTTCCATTGTACAAATGTAGCTAAATTTTACAAAAATATATCAACCATGTCTTGAAAAAAATCTTCGGCTTTAGTAAAGTTTTGTACGAGTTGAGCAATACTGAATCCAAGACTTATTAAATCATTAAAGTATATAATCATTACAATTGATTTTATAATGCGTAATACATTGTAATTGATTTTATAATGAGTAATACATTGTAATTGATATTAAAGTTTTATATGTTCATATTTATCTAAATAAGTCATTGTTTATCACTATACTTTTGACGTATTGCATACAGACAAATATATTTTTACTTTCTTACGTTAGGATTAATAAATTCATTTTACGACAATATTTGTAGTGTTGTGTTGGTCCTTATATAGGAATGAGAACCATAGTTGGGTAAAGAAGGTAAAATGGATCCCTCATGACGTCATTCAGGGTGGTTTTCCTTTTTTTAGGTATATAATATATACATAATAAATTTTGAGTGTATGTCTTTTATGAACGCCCACACCATTGGGCCTTAAAGGCTGAAACTTTGCTAGGGTGCATCTTTAAAAGGGGGAACCAATTTTGGAGGGTTTTTATAAGGGGGCTTATTCTATACCATTACAAAAAGAAATGTTTTTTGGAGCTGAAGGAGACAAGATAAAGGTTGGAGTTTTAAATCAAAAAAGTGATCGTTGTCTCAAAAAACAACTACATATATGAAAGCATGAACCTTTCTAAATTTATACAAAAATAAAAAATAAATCTGTGAAAATTACACTTTATTTTTCTATTTTTTCAGCTGTAAAAATGGTCTTACAATACAATATTGGATAAGTAGAGTAATTACAGTTATTAGAAATTTGTTAGGAGTTCCGTTTGCATATAAACTTCACACAAAAAAAATGATATTTAACTAAAATATTTGTCATTTATTTTAGGTCAGTCAAACATTAAATTCTAAGAAGCAATGCCAGAAAACATTGCATTCCAGACATAAGCTTATAAGCTTTAACATTATAACAACATAGTAATGAAATTTCCGGAACATTTTATTTTTTTATTTTTGCAATATTTACAATAATGAACCAGATATCAAGGTTTTTTTCAGTTAGGTAATTTTTTGACTAAATTATAATACTTAGTTATAATACCCCAACGCTTGCCCAAGCAACACTGGATCACCCCTTTGGTAGTAATTTATATAACTTAGTAGGAATATAATATGCTCATATTATAATATATTCTAATTTAAATAAAATATTTTTTGCAAGATATTTTTAGTAATCTTTATATATATATCTTATTTGGCTTATTATACTAACGATAATATTATTATAAAAATTCTAAAGACCGATAGTTAATGACCATTAGTCCTAAAAATCTGTACCATGTACTACCATGGACCATAATACCTGTTCGAAGACTGGACTGAACAAAACCGAATAAATAAGAAACGACACAAAACTAAATATTAGTTTTTGTTTTTCAGTATATTGCACATATATGAACATTTATATGTAAACTTACATTAACAAATAAAATGTTATTATTAATACAAAGCAAATAATTACACAAAATTGCTTAATCATATGAAAGTATTAAACGAACGGTTTATATATATCATTCAACGGAAGAGACATAAGATAATTTTCTGAAATACTATGCCAATCCCTTACTTCATTCCCAAAAATATTTTTATAATAAATAAAAAAATGCTCTTATTTTTTAGCCTGGTGTTTGTATTATTGTATTAATTTATAGATAAGAAATGCTTTGAATTTGTTATTGTGGTTTAAATGCAATATATTATTTCAATATATTAGGATGGTTAACCCAAAAAGGGATATCTAATTCTAAAAATATGAAAAAAAGGATTATAAATATCAGTCCTTTCATAGAACTCACTCATTGTTTCTATTAAATATCTGTTGCTTTTTAAGTTTGCTAAGAACATATGCACATGGGTTTTTCTTCTCAGATTTTGAGATTTCATTTTTCTGGGATTGATTGCATTTACTTATATATATCAATCATCAAAATAAAGTTTTTTTTACTCAAAAATGAGATGTCTAATTCTAATAGATATGTACAACGAGCATTTCTTTAAAACCTTTCATATAATTTACAAAATGATTCTCTGATTGTTCCGTCTTTTCGTAAATTGTTTATCAAGTACAAATAAATATACATTCAAATTTTAGTAAATTTTTTTTTCGGGATACAATCATGAACAAACAAAATAGGCTGAATATAACAAAAGTAAAACTTAAATACTATTATCGTTCTTCTAGACTGATAAATATATTTATCTTTAGTTATATGTATGACTTTTGTAAGCAATTTAATTTAACTAAATTCCTTAATTTTACTAAAAAATCTGTAATGTTTAATATACGTATGATATAAAAAAGCAAATTACGTTTTTCTCTTAAAAAAATGTAAATTTTCAGCATTTTAAGGCTTTTGAGCTAATACTAACTTTAAATAAAAACACTTTCCAACTTTTTCAATTTTATTTTGTTATTAAAAGAAACACTGAACCTGCCAAATTTTACTTTTAAAAATTACTAAATAAATAACATATTAATTTGATATCAAACATGTATAACCTAATAATTTTTTTAAATTTATCCAACCAAATATATACAATTATTATAATTTTTTTTTAAAAGAGTCTAAAAGTGTAAAATTGTTTTCCTCATGCTTGAAAATAGCATTCAACAGACAAAAAAAACACCTTCTCCTTAAAGGAGATTTTGAATATTACTTAAAATATATCAATTTGTTAATACAGAAAATTACTTTTTGTCTATATTTTCCAACAAAAATGTAGTTTTAAAAAGATTTCCAATCATTTTTGAACTTTACTTCTCAAAGTAAGATTAACAGTTTTCTTTTGAACAAAATCTCAAAATAGTATCTACTCCGATTTATTTTTAATATTTTTTTATCAAGTGTATTATAATACATTAATTTACATAAACATAAACTTTAACCAAAGTTCCAAATATCCCAACGTATTGTAATATATCATCCTTATTTTCTCAAAAACTGTACAGTGCACAAAGGTATTAGAATAAAAAAAAGTAGTTCATATCAATTTGTAAAATTCATTATATTTAGAATATGATACTAGTTATTAATTTTTTTTAATAATCTCAAATCAACCTAAATCTCAATTGTAACCATGGTGGATAAACTATATAAAAATATTAATCTACAATTTTTTCCTTTTTTTTCATATATTTAATCTACTTTATTTTTTTAGTATTTTGAAACTTAAAAAGATTTTAACTAATGGCTTAAAATTTGAAAACAAACATTTTAATGGCAATAATTATTGGAACATTACTTAAAATACTCTTGATTACTTATATTAAATACTATTTTTTGGTGTCAGATTTATCTATTTAATTGTGATTCTTTTCCCCTTATGAATAGACAGGCCTAGACAGGAAGATTTTGATGTCTTAAACAAGCAATCTACTTTTTCCGTTTCTGTATGGACTCGCAAGTCGAAGATTATCAAGTATTACGACAGGATTAATCCTCGATCCTTAGAAAAATTTAAGATTTTGGAACTAAAGAAAAATAAATTTTTGATGCCTTCATTTCCAAAGTCATAAGATTATTAAAAAATGAAAAAGGAACTATGCAAATTTTAAGGGATCTAGATATTGCTGCTTGTCATATATCACATAATATGGGAGGAAAAACTCACGGATGTTTCTTTCTGGGTTATACAAGAGCTAGGAAAATGGCAAGAAAAAGGAAGTGAAACCTAGATGTGAAAGTTTAAAAAAAGTTTGAGGGGCATCCTTGTCTTTTTAATAACACAGTTCCTCACTGTCAAGTTATTCAAAATAGATATTTTTTTCAAAACAGTAATGCGAGAAATTATGAAATTGGCAAACTAATTTCAAAGGATATTATTGAAACCTAAAGAAAAGTTAATCTAGATTAGATATTATGCAATGAATAAAATACTATGTGGTAAAAGTGATCCATAAAGTATATAGTAAACGAGCTAAATTAATCAATAGAAGAAGTCTGTCAACTTTTCAAGAACCAAAATTAAAAGAAAAAATGGAAAATTATTACCACATCTCTTTATGCACATGCAAACTGCCAATCCAAGAATCTCATGATCTTTCTGTAAGAAGAAAAAAAAGTAAATTGCCTCGTAAAACATAAAGTCTGTAATTTCACCTTAAAAAAAGTCCCTATTGGAGAGCCACTACTTTGTTGTGATCAATGAAGGAGGTTAAGATAATGATACTGGTGTAACATTAGTTACAGAAACCATAAAAATATCGTATTTTTATAATTGTATTGTCTTTAAATTTGTACAGGTGTGCGCGTCTAAAACTGACCACTCCTTTAAATTTGACGCCATGCATATATTCGTGATTTATTGTATTGAAACTGGTTTATACTTCGAGGCAAGGGTCTTGATTAATTATAAACAAAACTCCAGCAAAATCGAAATAGCAACAGTGAAACAACAGCCGATAATATGGAGAGACGTCTACTCGCAATTCGCAAAAAGGTTCTGAACTGCAGCCGCACCACTTTTACAGCGTGGTGGCCAAAGGGACTCCTGAAGCGACCACAAGGTCTAAGTCAAGACCTCGAAGGTCGGACAAAATGGTTGCTGCTGTGAAAAAGTATGTCGAGGACAAGAGAGGCAAGGTCACAGTGTGTGCGCATCTAAAATTGAACACTCTAAAATTTTTAAAAATAGTTAAATAATTCTGTAGTTTTTAAAGTGGTCGACGAATTAATTTATTAAACATAAAAAATGAGAGACATACTTTTTCACAGCAGCAACCATTTCGTCCGACCTTTGAGGCCTTGACTTAGATCTTGTGGTCGCCTCAGGAGTCCCTTTGGCCACCACGCTGTAAAAGTGGTGCGGCTGCAGTTCAGAACCTTTTTGCGAATTGCGAGTAGACGTCCCTCCATATTATTGGCTGTTGTTTCACTGTTGCTATTTCGATGTTGCTGGAGTTTTGTTTATAACTAATCAAGACCCTTGCCTCGAAGTATAAACCGCTGTCAACTTAATAAAATCACGAATATGTGCAAAGCTTCAAATTTAAAGGAGTGTTCAGTTTTAGACCCTCACACCTGTATTGTAATTTAAAACAAAATTAAGAAATCGAAAACTTGTTTGAGTATAATAATTATTCCAATTCATAACTGTATGTAAGTGTAATTGAGAATAATTAAGTGTTATTTTTTTATCTTTTTATACTTCTTATAAATAGATTAATATTTATATGTCTGTCGGTTGTTGCTGATAAGCTTCGAAAGGGCTCAATAAATTGAGCTGATTTTTGGGATATGAGTATCTACATAGCACAGCACTAAACATAGACAACTTTCGGTTTGCTAAATACATTCCTTTTTAACGTGGCTACTTTTGTACAAACAGTTATACGGAAAAATATTCATTTCATAGAAGTAGACCTTTTTCTGAATTCTCCCTCCCTCCTATTGGTCATATGAAGTTGCACTTATTAGGTAAAAGTAGACCTTGTTATGCTACAGTTAATTTATCTGATCTAGGAAGTTCAAGTCAATATACATGTTATATTTAGTGTATTTACTTCTTTAGGAAAGATTTGTTATCAGACCTACGTACATTGATTTTAGGACAACAATTTCTCACGAGTATGTTGTCGAATGAATTACACCGCTCCTTAAAATTTGAGAGATGTAGCTTCACTTATTAGGTGGGAGTTTATAGCAAAACATAACAAGATATTCACAGTAAAGACTACAATTTTTTTCTGAGCCAAACACCTTGATGTATAAAAGGCCAACTTTTTTGCCCGGTTCCAATTTATAAATAAAACTAAAGAGTATGACATAAATAAGAACCTTGGTCATACAGTAATGACAGATTGCTGTCTAAACTTAGAGCTGTATAGCTTGAAAAATGGGATGCCCAGGCCTTAATGAGCAATTACTTTAAATTCACAATACTTTTTCACAAATGTAATTTCTTACTTAGACATTAAAAAAAGAAAGTTAATTTACTTCCCAATTTGATTGCATTAGAAAGTTTCGTAAAGGCAATTCTAGTATTTTATGATTGAATAATTAATTTAGAATAAAATTAGCATGTTAAAAGAAGTTATCTCGAACAATCTCCCAACATGAAAAATGTAAGGTACTTGACTAAAAAACTTAAGTAAAAATTGTCTCTAAAGTCAAATAATTTTGCCTTTTTGAAGGAATTATTGTCATGATCTATGCACGTGCAATGTTTTTCTCGTAAAATTCTATGTTCCAGAGATATATTGGCTTATTACATCTAAAAAAAATTCCTGAGGAAAACATAGTTTACAGATATATTCCAAATTTAATTATTCTATTATATAAGATTCGTTTAATAACAAATTAATCGATGATTGAAAATGTTCAACGTAGTATTAAAATTTTATGAATTATACCATTTACCATAACAACAATCCTCTACGTTTTTGTTTCTTTTTTCTTTAATAACCGTACATATGTACAAATTTTGATATTTAAAAGCAGTTACATCATATAATACACATTTGATACTTGGAAAAAGGAAATATAATAAAAAAATCAAGCCATAAACCGACATACTACTTATGAGAATATATATGTTAAAACGAGCTTAAAATGTATTGTATTTTCTTTTTGAAATATAAAATGAAATTTTTAAATTCCTGAGTATTTATTATTTCTAATGGTAGCCGGAGTTTCCCGGGATACCAATCAAAGAAATGACCAGGGAGCAAGAAACCCTTGTAGGTACCATTATAGTGCAAATCAAAAAGCAATCTTAGGGAGTTAAATAAAACAATACATTATACCTGCAGATAAATAATATAACCAATATTTCAAACGAAATTTGTAGTTGTATTTTGCAGTTTAGCAACATGTGTATTTTGTATATATATATATTCATTATAAAAATGAATTCATTCATTTTCAAATAATATTTATTTAATGAAATATATATATATATAGGGATATATTCTTGTTAAATAAGCTTAATTTGCACTCAAGGAATGACTGGTTACATTTGCTTTCAATGTATACATTGATACCATCATTCATTTCAAAACTTTTGTAATATTTTAAATTATATATATATTTAGTAGTTATTTGATTTGTATAAAGAAGTATTAAGATATATGTTATATATTATATAATTCATTTACAATAAATTATATAATATAATATTTGTATTCATTCTTTTAAAAACTTTTATTAGAAAAAATATATTTTTTAACGGATACAAGATAAAGATGTACTTTAAATATACATGCCCTCATACTCACTAAATAGGTAGTGCTTTTAATCCTATGTATTATATAGCGTGCATGTTATTTTTAGTTAGCAGTTTCAGTAGTGTTTGTTTGTTTTGTTTTCCGAAGCTTTTCTTATTATTCTTTAATATTCTAAGAAGTTTGTTGGACTAAGGGGGTAATTGCAATGAAAATCGTGTTAATTTTTTCAGGCCTTTGATTACCGGGGGGAGGCCATGGGGGGGGGAAGGAATGCTAAATCCCCACTTTTTAAATAAGATGTTGTTGTCAAATTTGTCAAAAGACAACATTTTATGTCAAAAATGAATTTATCTTGACAAATTATGAAACTAACAATATTTATTTTATCATTTTTTTCTTTTGTTAAATATGTCTTTCAAAAAGGAAGTTGATTATTAAATTTTGCTTATCTAAAAAAAAATATATTCAAAAATCATCAAAGTTTCGTCAAAAGTATAATACTCCCTTCCAACATGATTGGAAGGATAGCTCTTATACCTAAAAAGGGTTATGGTACTGATTTGAATCACTGGATGCCCATCACAGTTTTAAATGATGCTTACAGAATATTGTCTAGTGTTTTAGATTAGCAAAATGAACCCATTTTAAACCAAAATATTAAAGATGAACAAAAAGGTTTCCGTAGAAATAGAAAAATGACGGATATTTCACGCAATATAGCTACAGCAACTGAATATCTTAATAGGAGTGACATGTTTGGTGCATTGATTTCAATTGATTTTTGCAAAGCATTTGACTCTGTACCTCACTGCCACATGATGATATCTGTTAAAAGGTTACTCCCCAAACAAAACGGGTTTTTTTTTTCTATCAGAGCTTTACTCACTAAAGGCTCTTTTATAATTTCGTTCGATGGTAGAATGAGCGAACCCATTCAATTAAGAAAAAGCTGTAGACAAGGATGTCCAGTCGCCCTCTTGCTATTTATATCTGCAATCCATTAACTAACAAGGACCATTTCGAAAAAGTATTAGGGATTTGAGTCTCTTTTTGTGGGACTCCACATCTAATTGACCTACATGCTGATGATGTAACGTTAATGATTGAAGCCAAATTCAACCTTGGCATAGGATCAAAGTTCTTTTGACTTGGTTATACAAATTCAAAGTCAAGTCAGGATTGGAAATGAATAAATCAAAAACCGCCATCCTTCCCCTCGGATCTTGGAAACCGGATAGTTTTATCATAATCAAAGCTTGTAGAGTTACACAGAATGTAAAGATAGTAGGTATCAAATAGACAACCAATGGTGTCTCAAGAGGTAATTAGGTCCAATTAAATATGATGGTCTACAACTAGATCCAAAAATGGCGCTATTTATCTCAACAAAAACGCATTGATTTACATAATATGCGAATTTTTCCTCTTGTATTGTAAAAAGCTACCTCCATTTCTTCTCTAGAAGAATCTGCAATGATGCAAGAAGATTCATGGTTTTTGGGTCTCTTTCAAAAAAAAAAATTCCTGCTTTAAAGCGGCCATAGAAAAAGTTAGGAGGTGGGCTCTGCCTTTTATCTTGTATAATCCCAAAGTGTTATAATAAGGTTTTGGAGGAAATAGGTCTATACCCGTGGATAGACTGGAGGGTGAATTTCACCCCTCTAAATATTATGAATGGGAATACCGTTAATTAAACGGGATTTGGAAGTTTTTTTACCATTTCTAGCGTCTACCTATTTAGATAATTGTATGGCAAGAAAGGTCTACTTATCATTGAGACTCAACTATTTATATATATCACGAAAATAGGACTGTAATACCTTGTGTTAAATAAGTTTGGGAATCCGTTCATAAATTTTAAGTAATCATGACTTAATCCATAATCTTTCTTTTGGGAAAGAGATTCAGTCTTCCTCTTGAGAGGTATCTGAAATATTTTACCCCTTCGAAATATGGTTTTTAACTATGAGCTTTTACCAAAATTTGTCGCTGGAAGGGAAGTCTGTGTCAGATAAATTTATGGTATTACTCGATCTTCCTTCACGGGAACGAATAATTCACCGATCAATTTCTGGAAGTTTAGACGGGACCAAATTTACGGCACAATTTCAAATTTCCACTGACAATATCAAATCCTATTATTTGCGCAAAAGACTGCGGTTTTATATTCAACTCCACCCTGCACGCTTTTGCAAAGTTTTGAGAGTAGTCAAATATTTTATAAAAAACAGCGTTTGTGTGACAGAAAATATTTTTTCTAACTTAATAAAGGCAAATAAATTATTTGGAGCTTATAAGAGAAATAAAAATACTTTTCCTAGTTACAAAGCCGTGGAGTTTGCTTTATTAAATATTGAAAAATGTATTATTAACTTTCCATTACATTTGGAAGAATTAAGAGCTATTATGATAAGCGCAGCTGCTCAATCTTCAGCACTTTTTATCAAAATCCCCCTGTCATTATATTTTTGTCGTTGGCATGGGCCGGAAATATCGTAAAATTTGTGCCTTCGAGGTTCGTGCGATATTTTAATCTCATCAAGTCAATAATAAGAAGATATTGTCGTTTTTTATTAACTTTAGGTGATAGTTAGACATTTTTTGAATGTTATATCAGGTTATTTTACTTTAGAACATTAAATATGAATTATAATGTTCACTTATGATTTTTTAAACGTAATGGTATTGTTACTTTTTATGTTTATGTGTATTCATTATTTTCATTGTTTGTATTGTAGCATATAAATAAATTATTTTAACCAAAAAAAAGCAAACATATTATTGTTCAAAGAAAACTCCAAATAGTATATAGTCCTCAAAACCGTTGCAACTTCATAATTTTGGGAGAGTATAAAATAGGTAAAAAGAGTACATATACAGTGTAAAATTGAACTCTCATCTATTAACTAAGTTGGGATATGTTTTTTTCCAAACATCAATATATGTTATGTAGAATATATCAGTATGCCTTTCATAAAAATTTCATATTTTGTTAAAATGTTAGTCCAATTTATTTATTATTCAATGTAAATATTCCATAACTAACCTTTTCAACCCAGGAGAGACCAGTGTCCCATAAACTAAATAATAACAACTGTACTTTAATCTTCTTTTTTTTCATAGGCATTAGTCGAACTATATTTGATATGCATAATTATTCATCGAAAGTGAGATTTAATATTTTTAAGCCATTAAATATAATTATTTTCCAGTATTGAAAAAATCAAAAAAAAAACTTTGTACATTTATAACTTAAGTATTTTTAAAGCAAATGATGCCATTCAAATTGATATATATATTTAAATATTATTTTATTCTAATATATAAATCAAAAATAATTAATGTTATAATTCCTTAGGTCAATGTTATTCCTCTTGGTGTGATTTTTTTTTGTCTACGTATACAGTGGTATATTATAGTATTCTTTTGCGTGTTACCCTTTGTTGTGCTGATTTTATAAAAATATATTAAGTTGAATACAAAAAGGTAATGGAAAACAAACCCAAGGATATATTTTTTTCAAATTAATAGTAGCCTTACACTAACTTAAAAATAAAACAGGACAAGATGTATGTATTCTTCAAGAACAGATAAATTAATAAAAACTTTTATTTTTAATAAGTTGGCCTTATGATGTAATTATATGTTTACTATATGATAGAAGTTTTCAATAAAGTTTTAGAGGACATAGTATAAACACTTGATGCTTTATGCCAAATTAATACGAGTTTTATGCAGCATCATCATCTATAATTGTATTGTCGAACAGAATAAAAAATAAAAGTTCTTCAATTCATATTAAATATGAAAAATCAAGTTAGGCCTTGAAGGAAAAAAAATTCCTCTCACGCCTAGAGGGACACCAGTGATCCATAATTTTCACGTCAAACAGGATAAGGTAGAATTTATTTATTGATTTAAAAAATGATAGTATTTTGCTAAATGGTGCAAAAAAGTAAGCTAACAAAAAATACCTTTAGGTACCTTATGGATCTGAAAAGGCTAATGACCAAATTTAAATATTTTACAAAATCTAAACCATCTAACAAATAAAACTGAATTTAACCTATGTACTTCCTAAGCAGAGAGTGGTGCCAAATTGTGGCGTAATAATACAACTCTCTAAGGAAAACATAATTATTAAGTGTCTTCCTATGACTATAATCTTTCGTTGTGCTGATAATACAAAGGTAATAAAATATATTTTCAAATTAAGAGTAGTCTTAACTTAGTGATCAAATCTGTACTCGTTTTTATGCAGTGTCGAAAAAAAAATTGATAGTTCGATATATGATTCCAAAAAGTAACTCATTATTGATGAAGGGATTCAAACAAAAACAAAAAACTAATGATCGCAATTCACTTTTAACCTCTGAGACGCTATTCACGTTATTTATAAATAAAATAGAATTTGCAAAAAAAAAAAATTAGGAAAACTAAACTGCTCAAATTAGGCAACAACAGTACGGATCCCTTGATACAACTATCCTAGAGAATATTAATTAAAAAACAACTTGTACTTTAGTCTTCGATTTACGTACAGGAATAGTTTAATTGATGTGGTAAACAAAACTAATGTTTAGGCACAACAAAGTACGCCAAGCTTTACAATACAAAAATGTCTGTATTGCACAAGATGAGATAAAAAGTGAACAAAATATAACGTTTGTTATTTGTGTGGTATGTTATGTACCTTTGTGTTGTCTGAAATATAGAAATTGCTTCTAAAAATAATACCTGCAATATTTCAATAATTTATTGGAGAAAAGAGTAAAAATATTTTTAGTGGGAAATACCAATATGTTGTATCCAATAGAGGCAACACATAATAATATAATAATAAAGAATCGAAATTTGTGTATTAATTCGTTTTTATTTCATTATACTTTTTTTAAAACGTAATTGAAAAGGGCAAAAAGTGAATTGAGCAGCAATGTGGAATTATGATATCACAGATCTACTTTGCCCCTTTGCCGGATGTTCCAGAATAAATTGACCTATTGTTCACAAATTTATGGAATTTAAAAAAAAAGAATCAACATGCTCTAAGAGATACTGTAACTCTGAGGGGCATGCTGTGATAAGATCTCCTATTTGTTTTTTGATATGTTTTTATAATCTTGTGTGATTTTTTGTATTCATTATCTACAAAAAAGGCAAGGCTCACTATTTTATCAGAAAAATACTAAAGGTGGGTTTAAGCATCTTTCTTGGAGCCGTACTAATCTTTGGATAGATCTGGAAGAATATTTTCGAATTTCTTGCTGAATCATCAACTCTAAGTAGAACTGTCTTACACGCATTTGCATAATAATTCAGCCAAAACTTTAAAAATCTCTATATCTTGACTTAGTCATTCTAACTTTTTCGTAACCGAAAAGGTATATAATTATAGCATATTTTAGATTTGTCATACATCCACTCGTAGCACTATGAACGATTATATGACTTCGCCAACGAGTTTTGATTGGTGTAATTCAATGAGTAACTAATATTAGTTCATAAATATATGATTGAAAATTTGGCCCTATCAGATAAAAATTCAATTCTAGATACACGGAATGAAAGAGAATAAGAACAGTAAATTTTTAGTGTTAGTGTAAATGTGAAAGACAGAAAAAAAAGTTTTACAATAAACTAACTTGATGGCATAAAAAATAATTATACATGATATATAGATAATGCAATTTATATTGTCTGGCCCAAACAAAACTGTTGACATGCTTAAAACAGTTAAAATTAAAGTGAGAGATTTTCTATTGATAAAGAAGCCAAAGTTTTTACAACGTATTACAATTCATAAAAGAAAAAATATAGTAGGTCGTCTGGATGGTAGATGAAACGTATTGTATTTTTGGCCATTCGCTACTTACGGAATGAGATTTTTGCTTAATCAATCGTAAAGCCACTACTCCTGCCCCTACAATTCTTCAAATTGTGAGGGTGACAGTGATAATTTTTAGAATCGGTATATTATATGTTTTTCTACCAAAAATTTTAGCCCTTCTCTTACTTTCCTGGGGTGTGTATTTACCCCCGATCTCATAATAATATAAAAAATTAAATTTTATAAAATTTCATATTACGGGAAAAAATTCCGTCAGAGAGTGTTATTAAATGAATTTAACTACTTAGTTATTTGATATATGTTGTTCCCAGTTTTATTTTATTTTTAAAATAAAATTTAAAAATATATTTTGTAGGGAATTGGATAAAGTCACTTTATATTAGATATACTTGTGTACGAGTATGTATATTTTTTTTTCAATACCCTCAAGTATTAATAACTGAATGATATATTATACCCGATGTCAAATATGTATATGCCTTTAACGATACAAGAGCTCTCGGTCAATCATCATAATATTGACTTATTAATTGTAAGGATGTATCTAGCCTAACGCAAAAAAAAAAATCTCCGGTCAAAATAACTTTTGCAAAAAAAACAAAAAACTATTTAAGGATACGACATATAAGCAGATATTTTGTTAAATATAATAATTATAAGATCAAAGCTGTTTGATGAACGCCACAAAAATATTGAAATGTTTCCAACGTGGGAACTATTCCTGTATAGTTTGAAAGGTGGGGTAGGAACGACCAAGAATACCTTTTACAATGTAATTTGAAGAACAGAAGCCAAAAAAGACATAGATAGGCATCTTGGCTATGGCAGGAAGGATATTTTGAAGGAATTTGTGAAGGACCCCTACTGAATAGTAGGCGGGTCCACGAAGATAGCTCTAATAATATGATGTCTCATGGCATTGTAGAGAACTATAAATAAACAGGTAGAAGGTTTTGCAGGAAAATGATGCCCAAACTTATACCTCAAAGGTCTCCCAAAAGTTATTGAATGACAATGTGCCCTTTTTGAGCACAATAAATAGAAGAAAGCCAAATTGATGTGACCCTTCCATATCTCAATTGTTTGGAGTATACATTCTCCTGCAAATTGTTAAGAATTCTTTAGACTTCTCCACCTTGTATTGATACATGAAGAACACAGTTAATAAGCAGCGTGCAAAGCTGCATGATTTCTATGTCAAGGCTATCTGTAAGGACTTCTGGAAGAGATTGGAGTTTGTATGTGCAGGTAATACAGGCTATTTTAAGTAAAAATATTCATTTTTGTTCAAAATTGAAAATATTTATCTTCATAATGTCAAAAAGTAAAAAAAAAAGTTGTGAGGTAGGGGAACCATTGGTCCATGCTTTTAATTTTGTTCCAATGTTGTTCCGGTGTTAATTGAAATATCCATCCAGATAAAAATTTCCTAGTTTTCAATTAACTTCATTATCGGACGAAAGTAAGACAATATTATATGTAATTTGAAATAATTAACAAACAATTAAATGCTACATATATTTAATTGTAAGTAATTTAGTTAAAAGTATGCATAAAATGTATGCATTAAAAATGGTCTAAAAACAACATTACATCTCTTGTACATTGCACTGGTTATTCTCAAAAAGGAAATAAATAAATAAAAGTTTTCTATTTCAGGAGTTGAAATGTGTGAGTTTCAAGAAAGAAATACAAATGAATAAAATAAAACAACCAGGATCATGGTGTTACCTGGCTAAAACAAAAAAATACTCAATATATTTTGATACGTCATAGTTATTCCATAATTTATTCTTTTTGATAAATAAATGAAGTAATAAGTTGTTCTATATTTAAGGTATGTTACCAAAAAGACAGAAATATTATTTCTAGTAGATCTCTTGTCGTATAAATACATAAACAAGTGATCATTTAATTATCTCATAAAAATATATAATTACACTTTTAAGTTAATATTACAAAGTAATATTAGAATACAGTATAGAATAAAATACTGCATAAGAATTTAATATTACTTAATATATTCGAGTAATTTATTTATAAATTGCAGATATATAATTTGACAATGATAATATAGGAATATTTAAGAGATAAAAACAGTTGGTATGATTTACCTATTTGGCTTACTTGCAAAAAATTTCGGCCCTTGTTTCTGTTTGTTTTTGAAGGAAAGATTGACCAATACAATCCACGTATTGTTAACATAGTATACTTTATAGCATTCTAAACATTGTTCATGTCAAGTATCTCTTAAAACATTATATATTTTTAACACGTAATTTAAACGTTAAAAAATAGAATTCGTTCTCTTTTTCACTTTTTTTCAACTACGATATCAAATAAAATATTAAAACAACCTGCATAAAAAGTAAAAATTAATTCACAGAAAGACCGTACAAAACATTTAAAAGTACAAGCCTCATAACACTTACTCATATATGCATAAATAAATATAAAATTGAATCCAAACGTGTAGGATATCTTGCTTAAGTTAAAATTTAGAATTGTTTAAAAATGAAATATTTCAAGAATTATTTCAACGTATAAGTATTTTTCTATATATGTGTTAATATTTATAGTTATACAAGTTACTACAAAGGGAACAAGAAGCATGAAACATATATCTCTCACTCTTTGTCAGAAAAAAAAAATACAAATACTCAATCTCTCACACTCTTCCCCCAATTTCCATAAAATTTCCAAACAAATATCTGTAAAGTTTTAAAAATATATTTTTACGTTTAAAAGACCCATTATTTACATGCACATAAAATTTTGTGCGATAAAAAAAAATCTATTTTCATATAAAAATAACAAAAGTAAAATTAAAAAATGACACAAACAGAAGAAAACAATGCATCTACCTCTGCACACAATAGCACTTTGTTACCTCTCGAGGAATAATATAGGGAATTAAAGGGGATTATAAAGAAATTAATGGGAAAAACGGACGACATCAATAAATTCATAAGGATAATAAAATCGATTGTAAGGTCGAGGGGTTTCTCTGGGAAAGAGTCTATCCTGTGGACTTTTGGGAGGGAGAATCCTAATGCCATATATAAATACTAAAGGATAAAACAAATGAAAGCACAAACGAGTAGAAGGGGCCGAAAGATAAGTTATTGTTATACTTCCAATAAATATCTATAAATAATCTATCGTAGTTTAATCCATGCGATTATAACAAACGTTCAGACGAGTGTTACCTAAAATTTTCATGGAGGATATTAAAATTAATAGTGACGCATCCAGGGGCAATAGCCGTACTAAACGGGACGTAAACACCAGAAAAATTTCAAAATACTACTAAACTTAGTCAGAGATATAGTGAGAAATTATACAACTGTAAAATGCCAAAAATATATATGCTACAGTCTGCACAAATAGCAGATCCCCACAAGGGCATTAGCACCTTTCTACGGAAGTTTAGGGAGATAAAAACACATTTAGGGGATGAGAGTAGTACAAAAATAATTGAGGACATTGTGGTGGTGTCTTGCAAGGGGTACCAGGGCAACACAATAGAAGAGGTAATTCAAATAACTCAAGAGGGTCCTGAAATTTTAGGAGACCCTAATTTAATAATAGCTTTAGAGGTAGATGAGCCTTTTAAGGGGAGGGTCAGAGAAAAAGGGTACAAGGCGTAATCTAGCGTAGAAAGGCATAACAAAAGTCCTTTATCGCCAATGTAAACTACGGAGAAACCATACGGCGGATACGTGTAGACTAGCCAAAGAAAACAATAATTGAGGAATATGATCTTTAAAAATGAGTGGAGGCGAAGCTACGATCACCACTCTAATCATGACTATCTGCAACGAAGTAAGGACAGCCGAACGACCGCCCCTTCCATATATAGAAATATTCATCTCTTATGAGTTTTAGTTGCATCAGTCTCCTGCCTCTCTAGCTCAACAATCCCCAAAACAGAAAAATAAGGCAAAAAAATTTTTTAAAACAGCATCCAGATCTTATATGGAACTAATAGTGAAGTACTAAGTTTCATTTAGGATATTTAATAAGAATTAAAGCATTTGTTTTTAGAAATTTGAATCGAAGACCTTACTCTGAATATACTTCCAGAACGTCAACGATGAATGGATTAACGATACGTCTTTTTACATAGAAAAGATCCAGGGAGAGAAACGGGAGCAGGATTGGCGTATACTCGAAGAAATAAATCGAAAAACCTCAACCACTGAATTACTTTACTCAAAAATATAACAGAAGAAAATTTGACAGAGTTTCAGAAAAACAATGGCTAGTTGAGACAGCTAATCAAAATAATGTAAGGACCAGAATCCTGGAGTGCGGCCACGAGGACACTGTATAAAAGTTATAGGAAATAGAGTGACAAATAATGATCAAATAATTCCTATGCTATTGGACAACAAGGATACCATGATCGTCGTACATTTAGCTCAAGTATAATAAATATTGATAACATATCACGATAACGTGATATTTGGCAGACACAAAAGAATAATTTTAATGAAGTAAGACAGTTCTTCCATATCTGGAATGACAGGTAGGTGGTGCAAAATTTTGTTAAGACTTGTTACATAAGTCAAATGGTGAAAACAGCTGTGGAAATAAAAAGTTTAACCCTTTAAAAAATATGACAAAATTAGACAAAAGGATTCATTCAGACTTAATATTGATGTTCAAACCTTTGAACGGCTTTCACTTTATCATAAACACTATTTACACATATTCAAAATTTGCTTTCGTACTCCTGCTAAAGAAGAAAACGACTGAAGAAACAGCTGAAGCGCTCCTGTCAAAAAGATAAGTCGTTTTGGTGTTCCTTCCATACTAGTAACTGACTGGATACTGAAAATACTGAAAACACAAAAAAAGATGCAGAAACTGACAGCGATTTCAGCGGGAATCAAAATTCGACTGCCATCGGTACAAAATCATATAAATCGTCATATACATCATCACCAATCACGTGTCTCAGTTCACAGATATAGAAAACATGCATTTGGACGTGTTTACCTCTAATAAAAAGATGATAACCGGTATGGATTATGAACACATGGAGATCAAAATAGCTCTTCCCAAATTCAAAAGACATTATGTATAGAATCTAAACTGCAATGCAAACGCAAACGTTCAACACTACATTTATAAGACAAACTCAAATCCTTGCTGAACGTCTTTTTGCACTCTTATATACACTATAGCCAGAATAGTGACATTCGCAATATTATTAACAATTTAATTTAAAATGAACAGTGTATTGTGTATAAACATCCGTACATTATAATTTCTTTTCCTTTTCTCCGATTCCTTTTTCAGAAGCGAGACATATCAATGGAACTTCTTCCGATGCCAAAAAGAGATCAAGATTGTTGATCAAAAGTCCGTAATTATTATATGCCATTTGAAATAAGTAACATACGATTAAATTCAGTGTTTAATTGTAAAAACTTTAGTGAGACGTATGCATTGAAAATCGTCCAAAAACAACATCACATTTCATATGGAATATTCCCAAGATAATACTCGGATCTAAATAACAAGAGTATCTTATTTCATATTTATTGGGGGCATAGAATCTACAATATAATAACTTCAATTAATATGTTTGTATATAGTTGCAATATTATACCGGAGAACGAAATATATTCAAATTGAATTTGAACTCCAAATAGACAAGTGTCCTACTTCTCAGATCCTACATTCATGCATAATTATATCAATATAATGTGACCTGACTGAATTGTTTTATATGAATCAGGAGTTTTCAAACTAGAGGGATGAATTAGTGAAGTTTCAAGACTTTTACGGCCAAAGACCAAGACGTTGAGTAATCAAGATACATTCAAAAATTGATTACATGATCCATTAAAACTCTGCGTACGACATGACAAGTACACCGCAACTCCTATACCATATAAAAATAAAATTCCCCATGGGATAAAAACACCCCTCATAAAAATCCTTTCGAGTATAAAACTCCCTAAGAGATCAAAAAAGAAGCCATCTCCTAATTGAATCGTTCATAAGGAAATAGTTGATATTTTATTTACTCATTTTAAACCCCAATTACTTCTTATTGTTTCTATTGTAATAATAAATTACTTATTTTAACTAAAGATCAATGAAATAAAGTAGAGGGGAAAAAAATTGAAGATTTCTTCAATTTGAATGCATGCTACTACGTAGAAAATATTTATACTTATTTATCCTTTCATAATATGAGTCCCTTCTCATAGTCTTTCTCTACATCCTTTTTTATTAATATCCTTTCTAATAAATCATGTTGTTTTAATATGTAAATAGAAAATTGCAATATTTTAAACCTCAACGACATAACACAGTTACTAATAATATTTGAAAAATAGATTTATTTTATAATTTTTACACCTATTTACTTTCACATACGAGTATGTATGTAACCGCCCATTTATTCAAAAAATGAGAAATGGCTTTTTGTTAGCTACTTTCTTTCTTAATGATAGTGAAGGGAGGTGAGACAAGGAGGAGGATATACATTTCTTTTTGACTTCATTTGGTATTCAAACACTTCAGAATAGGATCTAACATCATCAAACTTATTATATATCTTATAAAAACTTTGTTTATAAATAGAAGAGCTTTCATACTAGGAGGGAGTGCAAAATGAGTTTATTTGTTTTGTGCCATGGTCTTGTCTCATATGTATCATACATTGATACAATATATACTCGAACGAATAGGGCGACAAACATATCAAAGTTTGTAAAGTAATGTATTGCTTTAAACTCCGATAGATCTAAATAAATTACTAAGCTAGCCCAATCTTTTGTTGTGGGGAAAGGTATAAGACAAGGGGTGGCACGAGTCTGCTAGCTTAACCGTCTACGTGAAATTAATTTTCTTCACTTTTTACGTCTTTTTTTTCATTTTCTATCATGAACCGTGATAAATTTTTTTTATTTCCTTGGCTGAATTTACCTTGTTTAATCAATGAAATGAGTAAACTAATTAAATTTGCATAATTTATCATAATGTAATATACGCGTATTTTCAACGCCTCTAACCTACAAAAAAGTTATCTATATATATTTGTAAAAATATTCATTCACGTGGTCTTCGTTTTGCTACTTGGTTTTTAGATTTGGTATCGCTTAAGTGTTTAAATTGGTATTTTGTAGAGAAAAAGGACAGTTTTATTCTCCTTGCGTTCTACATAAGTATCCATCCATAGCATTACTATTTATTTCTAATCGAGAATGCATAAATTGGAAACATAATTACGATGAATGTTTTTTATACATTAATATATCTGTCTTGTTGCCTCGTTCCTTACAATCTTTTTAATTAATAATATATCTTGAAATAAAAACAATAAATGTATATATTTTCATGTTTACAGGTAATTTAATTTGATTCAATCAATCATCAACTACTTTGGAAGGTAAGTTAGTGTTTTTTTATATATTTTTGTGGATTCATAAATAATCAAAATTGCATTGTAAAAGCAATAAAAATCAAGATTTTGTGTGTTTTAAGAGGTATTTTTAAAGAAATATACTTATGAATAAATAAAGAAAATAGAAACAGTTTCAACTGTTTCTTTTTATTGAACATTCAAAAAGCTACCACTACAAAAATTTCAGTATAATTGGAAATTATGGTGTTAATTATTATTTTAAAAACCATTACTTTTGTCAATTAGTTTTTTAAGTCTAGCAACTATGAGTCTAAATGAGACACGCTCCAAATAATGGAGTCAAAAACAGAAACTGTCCCGGTCTCTTCTACTGCATGTATATCCAATTTAAAATTTGGGTTAATTTTGCATAATAAATTTAGGAAAAAAATGAATATTAACATAAAATAATCGTTTCTGGGGGAAAAATCCAAGTTGATATACTTGTATATAATTATTCCTTTACAAAGAATGCTTAACATGTAATATTTAGAAAATATTCTCCTATTCCTTTTTTACATATATTGTCATCAATTTCCACGGAATGATTAAAATTTAAAGTAGATGCTCTTGAGTATTCATTCTGCAAAAAAAAAGTTGTTAAAACAGTATTATTGTTGAATTACTTTCTATATTTATATCTAAAGAAAAAACTAATGAAATTCGATTTTTACTTTCAAATTAGTGTTTTCAAAGATTTGGTGAGGATAAGCAAATGCACTTAACCCCTGAATTTCATCTAGTCAAAATCATTATGGGAGGCAAAAACCAATTTATATGGAGGGAAGTGTTAATTTTTATAAATATCTTGAGTTTATTAGCAAAAAAACATTGTACTTCCAAGACTGACAGAATGTCCCGTAGGTGATTGTGGTCTTTTAAAAGTTTCAAAAAATGGTCAAACCAGTGGTTTTTCGTTTTTTTTTTCAAAAGAATTTATTTACTTTACAATATTGCCACTTTTAATCGAAATACATTTTTTTCCCATTCCCTCATACAGATTGCTCAATGTCTCAGGTGAAATTTTTTCCCTTTCTTTTATCAATTAAGTTATCTTGTTACGTTGCTGGCACATTTTCATTGACTTCCCTCTGGACTAAAGCTCAAAAACCTTTGATTGGGGACAATTTAGGACTTCTGGTAGGCTATGCACATTCACTCCAGAAAGAGTCCATATTTCTTGAACAACATTCTGAGTTCATTTTATATGATGAGCTGGACACCATATTGTAGGAAAATTTCCTTTGATTTATCAAACAAAGTTCCTTTCTGGCGTGGGGGCCGAGCTATTTGGTATAGTCAATGTTGACATAATATACTTATTGAAAATCTTTTTAATATAAATTCGCCTTTCATATTTTGTTTTCGTGGAACCAAGTGGAGGTTTGATACTGCATTATTGATAATAACTGCCCAAACCTGAATTTTAAGGGGAAATATCATAGTTGTAGTTGGTTTTAGATACATTTTTTTTTTAATCTACCCAATCTTTTGAGGATTTGGTGCTTGTAATAGCTCAAATGCACTCTCATCACTAAAGATTTCACAATTCCAGCCATCGACAGTACAGTGTTTACAATCACTGCAAAATTGAAGTGAAGGTTTCCTGTGGTATTCCGAAAGTTTGGAATGCAGAGCAGGTTTGTAGGGAAAAGCATTCAAATTTTGTCTCAAGTAAATATACATATATGACTTGAATATTGGATGAACCTTTGTAGTAACAATGAAACAAGATTCCACCTATGTATGGTCAAAATATTTGCAAACACCAGTTTGGAAATTTTGTTATATTTTATCCTCCCTCGACAATCTCGATCAAGAAGACTTTGCTTAGCTTCACTTTTTCACTAATTTTTAATTGTTTTGAGAGTTATCTTTAAACTATCTGCAAAGTATTTCTCGTTTGATCTACTGTTTATTATAATAAGATCCTTATCCCTTCTTTCTTAGGAATGTTCATTCACTATGTTTGATATTCAATTTCAACTTATGATAATAGTTAATTCATCAGTCTTTTTATTGGCTTATTGATGCAATTGCCAGAAATTACAGCATCAGAAATTTTTTATGACTGTCTAATGTCCAGATCAGTAAAATATGGCATATTCTCCAATGCTTTCATATTATTTTTTTAAATAACAAATTCAATTTTTGGGGATACCGTACAGACAATTCTCGATAGCTCACTCAAAGTTTATTTTCTACGGACCAGATTTGCAAACGACTGCGCCATGAAAAGATGTATATATAATACATTTTATTATTTTTTCTTGGTGAAACATATAATTGTACACTTTATAGATAAGCTAAGAAAAATGTAAGTTACCAAGGAATATGAGGTCTATATAAATGACGTAACTTCTTAATTAAAAACAATGGTACAAGAGTAATAATATTTTACTGGAAGAATGCAAATTTGGAATATGCAGTAAGATACTTAATTCTAACAAAATTATCTTGAATTATCACTCAATATCAAAAAAGATTTCAAAATATTCACAAACTTTTAAATGAAAGACACCCTTTCTGTCATTAAAACCAAGTCAGAGGTGCTATTTAATCTTCAGTCTTTTTTATTATTTATATCCAACACATATTTAATCGATAATTCTCGGACAATTTGATGTAAAACATTTTTTAAAACGATATTCAACTTTGGCAAACTCTATAAAAAATTTAATTTATGGGAATTTGCACATTCGGGAAGTTTTGATCCCATACCTCCAATAGTATAAGTAATAAAAAAATATTTGAATGTTAAGTCACAGATTCCCCAATGTAGCATTTTGTTTCATTCGTGACACATACAAACGGTAATGAGAGTGCCCTCATAGAAGACAGCCAATATTAATTACCGGGCCATTTTCCTTCTTATTGCTTTTGTATTCCTTGCCCCCATTAAATTGGATAGGAATCTTATAAGGAGCACTTAAGAAAAAGTTGACAAAACCAGCTTTTTCTGTCGTCTCTTTATTTTCAATATTTTCAAATTAATTGCTTGCACTTATTATTAATTTTTTACTATATCTCCGGAGTCTGATGTACAATTAAAAACATTGGAACGTGCTACATAAAGGCTGAAGAGGATGTTAGTCACAGTTTTTTCAACTTTATAGTGTTTTCTATGAACTGATGACGTCAAAACCAGACACTCATCTGTGGACCGTGTTATCCAAAAAAACCTCCAAAATAGATTTAATATTAGCAACATCACCTATTTCGCTCGTTCGTATAATAGATGAGAGGAAGTTGCCTCTTTCTGCTTTACAAAAAGAACTTCTCCTTTTCTCTTGATTTACTAAATTTATTAAAAAATATGGTAAATTTAGCCTACCTGACAGAAACCATTTTCTTTTCGAACTTGTAAAAGAGTTGTCAAATATTCTTCTCAAGCTCCCGAGAAAATCATCCACCAGCAGACTACCTAAACATAGGAGACGATTATAAATGTATAATCTTTATCATAACTTAATTAAAAACTTGGGAACTCGATTTCAAGACGTCATTTTGCACAAATGACGTCTTGTGGTAGATTGAAACTTGGCTCTACATTAAAAAAGATATGGAGAACATTAATTGCCATAAAAATGAATGTCAGAGTTATAAAATTTAAATCAGGGAGAATTGGATAAAAAGTAAGGGTCTAGGGCCCTACTCTACCGAAGAAAAATATATTCAAAATTCGGGGAAAATTGTTACGTAAAGACAGGAGAATGGAGAGGTAACTCAAGTCATCACACAAATTACATAAGAAATCTGATCGTTTTATTGGAATCTCTATGGATGTAATGACTGTGAAAAGCAGGGTGCCTGCTCCTTTTTTTTAAATTTAAAAATTGCGGGGAACAGTTCTTGTTGGAGGATTTAAATGGCGTTCGAATGGATAAGAAGAAGAAAATTGAATCTAGCAGGATGGATTCTCCATATCATCCTAATAAATCCAAAAATATATAAAGAATTATGGGAAAAAATTTAAATTCCCAGAGTTATCAGGTTTGTCTTTTGAAATTTAGAAGATATAGTGGAAAAGTTATGTACCATCTTAGAAGCTTCTTACCAAGAGATTAGGAACTTAGGTTCCATTACAAAGTTTATGAGTGAGGGGTTTTTAACTCTGATATTAAAGAAGGACAAAGACAAACTGAATAGTGAATATAGCATATTATATACCGATATAGCTTCTTAATACCTCGTACAAAATTCTAATAGGAATTTTCATCAATGGAATAGTCAAGGCACTTCCATTCATTATACCGGAAACACAAAATGTTTTTTTGAAAGGAAGACGAGCAGACGACATACTAAAATCGATTCAAGATGGATAAGGCGAATGGGAAGGACTTCTCAGTGATTCTAGTGGACTTTGAGAAAGCCTTCGACTCTAAATCCCATAAGTAGATACTGTCGTAGATAAAAAAAAGTCCAATTTACCTGAAAATGATTAATATGGTAGCAGCTATATTAAATACTTTTCTTCTAAGTTTAGCTCTTTGTGTGAGTAAGATTATTTTGAGATAACACGGGGATGCAAGTAAGGAGATCCTTTGTCTCCAACTCTTTTCCAATATAACATTAGACTATTTACATGAAAACCTACGTTACATCTCTAAAAATGAAATGCCAACCATGGCTCTCTTTTACGCAGATGACATAATTGTATACTGGACGGGCTCGTAAATGAGAGCAGTGTTTAGGACGCTAGACTCATTTTCAGATCCCTCGGGTCTAGTGGTCAACAGCAAGATTGAAGTAATATCTCCACTAGAAGAACCTTTGAAGATATTTTTTCCGTTATTGAAGTTATCCATTAAATTAACTCTTCTTAGAGTCTCAGTAACAAAAGAGGATGGAGCGATTCGTATCAATACTAACGCAAAAAGAGTCCTTCAATTGATATCTAGTACTACCTCGTTGTATGATGAGCACCACATAAATATCTTAGATATGGTAAAAACTATATTTCTTATTATTATTAAAGGTTAAATTTAAGCGAATAGCCCTTTAAACAAGTCTATGTTTCCCAATCAACACTTGGAATATTAAAATCAACAAACACAATATGTTTGAACTATTAATTTTATCGTTTTTGTTTTGTTTTTTAATATCCATTTCTAAAAACAAAAATATTTTCATTCATTTTGAACCACTCAACATGTATTAATTTTCATATTTTTTTCAATCGAAACATTTTGAGTTTTTTTTTGGAAAGAAATTGAAACACTTTATAAATTTATTAGTAACTGACTGATTGTTTTTCTGACGTTTAAATAAAAAATGATTGATTTTTTCTATATAATACTTCTAAAATTAGATTTGTAATTTTTCAAAACAACATGGGTTTTTACACTTTTTTGATGAGAAAAAATGTCTGAATACATGATATCTTATCTCAGATACACAAATATAAATAGTATTCTCCAGGATGGGATTTCACTTTAAATAAAATTAAAAAGTTATTCAAAAAACTTTGATTCGTCAATTGCATTCTGAAATTAAGGATTTATTAGAGTATAAGGAACTATTTTACGAAATTATTACAAATACTCTTTATGATATTTTTAGGTGAAGACTCTAATAAAGAAAATAAAGTAAGACCTCTTAGAGTTATTAAGAAGGTGTGTTAGATGGATAGAGCCATGTAGTCCCCAAATATATTTTCTTATAATAATCAAAGATGAGAAAATGCAGTAGTAGATCTAGTTTTGTCTATGGTAGCTAGCTCTGTCAATACTTATGTTGAATGTGTTTCTATGATTAAAACACAATACAGTGGTTTTAATCATATGAAGTCATTAAAAGCTGATAAAAAAATTGACAAGACAATATAAAAAACAAACTTAAGGAATTTAGTCAGTACTCGTGATATTTGAGTGATGAAGCTTATCCCCTTTCATTCTTCTATGATTATTTGTCCTTCAATAAACAAAATTAAAAACTGTATTTGATATAACGAAAGAAAATATCTTTACACATGGCAAAATATATATCACATCGAATGAAGAGTTTGATGGTTCTTGTTTTACTAAATTATGTATACTAATATTGTGTCTACTGATAGAATTGTGCAACAAAATTACACATTTTTAAAGCAATAGAACAGCATATGCTCAACTTAGTATAATTTTTTTCCTTTGATTTCAAATATGGGCTTACTATTTTTCTGTTTACCTCACGTTCTTAGGAAAAATCTCATAATTTGCATTTTTTTTGATATTTTCAAGGTTCAAAGATTTCTTTAAACCTTAGGTGTTAAAGATAGGTCTAAATTGTCTAAATATATTTTATATCCTAATGTTAAACTCTTCTGATACTATTTTTAAATGGTCTGTATCATGATTACGACTAGATTTATGATTATTTAAAGTTGAAAACAGGTCCTATTTATTCAGAGGCTCATAGCTTCAAGACAAATATATTCAAAAAATTAAAAAGTATCTCATTTGATAGCTGCAAGTCTGAACTTTAATTAAAAAAAGTCTCTCCAAAAACGCTTTATACCGTTGTCAATTTGAGATAATACCACGAAAATATCTTAAGGACAAAACTCATTTTTGAAATGATTTAATAAGGTTAGTCCATATATTTAGACTGCCCTAGTTGGGAGAAAGAGATCGAAAGCTTTTTTTTTTTTGTTATTTATGTCTATTTTTAAGGTTTTTATATGCTTTTTAAGCGCTTGGTGACGTAGATAGCGATAAATAATGTGAATATATATTTCATATATTAAAGCCATTTCAAATTCCAGGATATGAACATTCAATAATTATCAAATTTGTCATAGGTAAATATATATTCATCAACATCTGAAACAATGATAAGTGGTGAGGCATCCAGAGAGTCAAAGTTATTTGAGCAAATCATAGAGTGATGATTCAAAACAAAAATTAACTTTTCTTCAGACCTAAGATAAACCCTCGTCTAAACATTTATTAATTATGTCTTTATTTCATCAGACATATGCTAAACACCTCTCTAACTCAATGGGATGACCCATTCCACCATTACAACTTTCGTGATTCCCTAAAAATATATCTATTTAAATGGAAGAATGGTTTATAGTGCAGATGCCCCTTCACATCAAGGTCTTTGATAATAACTTCAGACCTCGCGAATCATTGCATATATTGTTAAGAATACATCAATTCCTTCAGATCTTGTTAGAAATCATTGTATATTTCTAAAAGAACTAAGGAGATTCATAAAAAAACAGAGTAATCAACTAAAAGACCCTGTAAGGAACCGAGAGATATTTCTCATACTCAGCTCCATCACTGAAATTATTGAGTCAATTTCTCAGATTAGGTCATTATTGGAAGAAGGAAACGATACAAGTCTGCTGCAGGAATTGGATGAGATAATGGAACATAAAATGCATGGATCAAGAGTTCGTGCAAGAGTTTTAAATAAAAAAATCAATTCCAATAATTTAAATCTTTTAAAACTCCTTGGGAAAAACAATGGAAGAAAGAAAATGAACAAGATCCTAGTGAATGAACAACAGATAACATCCCCGCTGAAGATTGCAGAATATGTTCAAGATTACTACCAAGAACTCTATCGATCCAAGAAACCACTCATAAATGAAAAAGTACAAAAAAATATTATCACACCTAAGGAAGAAAAAGAATAAAATAAAATATTTGCTGATTACGAAGTCCTTACATATATTAAGAATAAGCTGAAAAATGATAGAGCACCAGGAACTTCAGGACTTAATCCTGAGTTCTACAAAAGGGTACTAGAAATAGCCAAATTCCTAGGTGAATTATAGAATGAATAGGTTTTGGAAATGGACCTGAACAAGGAGCAAAAAAGGGAAAGAAGTACAAAAATAGAGAACTGGAGGCCAGTAATTTTATCGGAAATAAAATATAAAATTTACAGTGGATGTCTGACGGAACGTACGAGACAAATAATATAAAGAGTGCTCCCAGATACTCAGTATGGCTTTAGAAATGGCAGGCAAACAGAAGATGTAGTAATATCTCTCCAATCGAGTGTTGAATTCTCGAAGCAGAGAACCCAAAGTTTTGCTTTTATCTTCTTGGATTTTAAAAAAGTTTTCGATTCTATAGAACATTCCTTTCTATTGAGTGAGATGAAAAATATAGGATTTCCACAATTATATTACAACGCAATTAAAAACAAAATTTCCAACGCAAAATCAATCATTGGTATCGAAGGAGACCCAGTGATAGAATTGCAAAGAGGAATGCGTCAAGGAGATCCTATAAGTCCTAGTCTCTTTTCATTGGCAGTGAGAGCCCTACAAAGAAAAATGAAATTGGCATTAGAGGGAATGGTCTTGGGAAACGGGAAATTAACCAATCTATTTTTTGCAGACGAATGCACGATCATACTAAGAAGCGACAAATTTGAGGAAGAAAGAGCTCCTGAAAGAATATAGAAAAGACTCTGGTTTAGTAATTAATGATAAGAAAACAAAGATATTGACAAACTCTACGGAAAAATTAAGCAAAATTAGCGCTACTTTTGTCGTTCAAATAGCATGGGTCCTTAGCAATGTGGTTTCGATGTAGGATTGGAGAACCCAAAACTTAGGTCCGATCGATGAAAAAGTATCTCACTCAATAAAAAAAGTCCAGAAGCAGAAATTTGGGGTTCTTGATAAAATAAAATGTCGGAATATGACAATATTCTTGGGAATTAATAACCGATGTACCCCTTTTGACAAATTGAAGGCCCAAGATTGGAAAAGAAAGAGCATAGAGTTTGTTGGCACTCGAAAACCAATCAGTCATCGCAGGCTCTTCTTACCGAAGGCTAGAGGTGGACTCGGAATTATGGATCTAGAGTTGCACTGGAAATTTTGATTTTCTCTTGGTACAAGAGAGCGCATCTTGTTGATTATCCTTGGAAAACACTCTACATGGAAGTATGCAGAGGGACCATCACGAATACACCAACATTATCTCCATGGAAGGAATTAAAACTATCCAACGACATCCTCAAAGAGTATTGGAGGTCAGTAGGGGCGAATGGCCCTCTACTTGGAACCCCAGATGTAAAAATAGGTCGTCATAATAAGATGAGAGAGGAGCTGGGCCTTAACACCATAAATGATGTAATTACCATGGATATAATCAACCATCCGATCGTGTGTATGCTACACGATTCCCTCTTAAGGTCCTTCAAGACAACCAAAAAAACACTTCAACTAAGAGAAGCAATAAATATTAATATTAAAACAATTAAGGATGGAGTGAGAGAAAGACAGCCTCCAAACGATCTCTGCAACACTTAAAAATGCAAAATAAAGGATAAAATGATCCAGAAACAATATGTGAGGTCATTATTTGATCCATATCTCACTCTTAAGCAGTCCTACATGAGATATCGGGTCGTCTTTGGAATATATTATATAGAGAGAGACATGCCTTGCAAAGACTGCAACAAAAATAAAAAAGCTCGCCCATGTATTTCCTGACTGTCAATATCTAGAAGGAATATGGTTGATAATGGCTGAACGACACTTAGGGAAAGGGTCCACCCAAGAGAAAATAATTAATTTCTTTAACAACATAGTTCAGAATTTGATCCAAATCCATTGCAAAATTGCAAAATATGATTGCAAGGTACAATTATGAAAACATCAAACTTCACAAAAATATAGCCTACGCTGCTCTGAAGGAATTTTGCTTTTTATCGGGCGTGTTGTGATTGTATTTTTAATTAGATATTTATTTACTAATTTGTCAGATGCTATTTTTAATTTTTATTATTATGTATAATAGGTGAGGTTATTGTTTGTTTCTTTTCTCGCCTCCCTTTTTTCGTTTTCTTTTTAAGATTGTTTTGTTTAAAAAAAAAAAATGTTTCTATAGTTAAAAACAATATCTATTTATGAATTTTTCCATACTTAATCTTCAGACTCAATACATCATTATTTTACAATTATTTAGAAATACAAGGTTAGACCATCATGTAATCGGGCATGCTAGAATTTTCAATTTAATTTATCGTACTGACTGCGGGACAAGACAGACAGACATTGACAAAACACGTAACTAGTCATATTCTATGACGTCATCTTAAAGATTTATTACTTTTTGAGGAGGACTTACTCTTTTCAAACTCTTTAATATGTATTGTTTATTGTTGTAAAAAATCAAAATATTATTGTTTCGCTCATGATTTTTCAAAAAGAACACAACTTAAAGCATTTGAATATTATAGATAAGAACAAAAGTTAAGTTCCCAGAAGAGTCAAATTTCTGGGTATAAAAGTATATTAAAAATCCACCAAATAAATGTATAAATAAAGTTTCAACGGAATTGGGTAAACTTCAAAATATATTCAATCGTACAGAAATTTGGCATGTAATAATTTCTTATTGTATTACAAATTTCTGAATTCCCCAAATCATTGATTTCACAAATTTTAATTTTGACCGACTCTATTGTGTCAACTAGATCTATTTTTTTAAATATTTTTTAAAATTAATAATATGTATAAAACTTATCAAAGGAGACTAAAAGATGAAATATATAGCCTGTGGCAGCAAAACGTGGACTCGAGAAATTGATTTAGTAATACATTAATAATTTCATCTTTTCAATAAAAGGTAAAAAAATAATGTTAACAAAACATGTTGACAAGGTTTTTGCAAAAAAAAAAAAATCACTGAATATGGTCACCTTCATTATCAATCATAGCCTTTGCATGGGGCTGTAAGCCTATGTTGACAAGTTGGTCCATGCAGCCAGTACGGAAGACTTCAGTGAGTCCACATTTGGGTGTGAGGTCCTATTGGTTTCCCTCTCCAAAGTGTCTAATAATGAAAAGTCCAGTGGGTTCAAATCTGGTACGGAAAGGAAGGGGTGGGGGAATATATCTTTGGACCAGAATAGATCCATATTATTTGTTCATAACTTTTTGAAATTGACGGACGTGTGAGAGGGGGCGCCGTCCTAAGTCCACACTTAGTTACCCTACGGATAGTTGGTCTTCAGAAATGGCAAGATGTTGTACCGAAGCGCCTCCTGTCTGATTTTCGGCCCCGCCATAAAACAGAACAGAGGTATCTTCTTTCCATCAGAGGACACAACACCGATAACCATTGTTTGGGCCGGATATTTGGTATGGTGAATCCATTGTACTTCTTCTTCTGTTTCCACAACCCAGCGCCTGTGGAATTGATCAACTGTGAAATTTTCTTGTCAAATAAATTTTTCACAATTGACCCATTTGAAATGAGAAATAGTTGGCGAGGCAATTCATTGACTTAGTGGGATCCTCTTTTATATTCTTCTCAAAACTTAACAAAAACTTTGTATCCCTCCTTAAATTATGCTCTGCACTTTCTAACATCCTGGAGATGTATTCTCGATTTGTTTTTAAATCTTGGCCAACATAAAAACCAGGTTCCTTGACCATTTAACAATGTCTGTTATCTTTACTACATCAATTCGATCATCTTGGAGATCTTCTTTGCTTGTTGCTCGCTCATGATGATGAATTGACTAAATAATGTGTATAGTTGGATTATATATAAAGAATGGCAGAAAAAGAATATTAAAAAATCACTTAAACTTTTCATAGTAATGACAAAATAAACATTAAATAATAGTCCACGTTTTGTTGCCTTACCCAGTATATTTACATAGTTTATATATTTAAAGATGGATGAAGACATAATACTTCAATAACAAGAGTGTAATCAATTTAAAAACGAAGTCGTGGACCAAAAATTATATTTATTTGCTAATATTTTAAATAAACTAATTTGTCTATGTTTATCAATTTTTACTTTGGTAAATTCTAATATTCATTTGTTATCTTTTTTAGTAGGTTATTAAAGTTGTTGATAATAATGTGATCAGGTATTTCCTATTTAAATAAAATTAATTTTTTTATTTGTAATTTCTTCTATATGTATATCAGGATATTTAGCTGCAACATCATCAAGTTTTATAATGATACTCAATTGATATCATATCTTCATTGACCGTTATGATGTCAATAATAGTTGTATTCATTTTTAACATTGTCAAATACGAATTATTTGTGTTATATCTCAACAATTTCTTTGATTGTTTCGTTGAAAGAAATATGCATATTTTTGTAATCGTTTTGCTAAATACAGAGTTTTTAAATCATTGTTCCTCTATGCAATGATCACATTACTCCAAACTATTAAGAAAGGGTACACAAAATTTACATATAGATACATCCATCTTAGATTCGATTTTTACATCAATCGGCAGTAATGCTTATAGGGAGAATTTGGTTATGTCAAAAAAAGAACCAGTCAATCAACATGTTAATCTGACAATTTCAAAAATATTTTTAGTGGAGTAGCTTAGCTGTTATTTCATTAGCTACAAGCAACTATGATAAAACATACATTTCTTTGTCATCCAGGGCCCTCAAAGGACAGCAAAGTTTTATTTGGATACGGGGACATTTGTCATTAATTTTGAGGATTAATGTTAAAATTTGTTAATATGAGAGGCTCTCTTAGTAAGTTATTCCGAATAATCGATTATGTTAAACTCAGGAGAAATAGGCATCCATCAACATTAGGAAAGTAAGTTAAAGATGATATAAAAATAGTAATTAGTAAAAAGTAGTTTCAAATGTCTTCATATCAGTTGTAACTTTTTTTGATAAGTGTATAAATACAGATTGAAAATAACTTCAATAGTAAATATATTTTATTTATAATGGTAAATTAAAAGCCTTTAATGGCATGTAAAATTTGTTCTATATAGTTGACAATTTGAAAAGCATTTTCATTTTCCTTCGTTGTTAATGTTGTTAATTATTTAATTCTTGAAAGGAGAATATTTAATTATTAAGAAACTTTAAGTCCATGTCTTCAGGAAAGATTACGGCTAATATTAAGTATTTGTTAGAAACTTATAAGTGTAGGTACTTTTTGAACTCAGAGTAGAATTAAGGATTTACATCAAATTAATTATAGTATATGTCTTTGATATATATGGAGTGAGATTTTTGTTTATTTCCTTCCACTGCATATAGCTAAGCTACTCTACCCCAACACATTCTTCAAATTGCCGACATTACTTTTTTTTTTACATAAAAGCAATGCTTCGAATTTAGAACTCTAATTAGATATATTTGAAATATTATAATAATCGTGATTATTTTGTTATAAATGACGGCACGGCGTTTTCTCACTTACAAAAAATAATTATTCTTTAAATTACTGTGGTTTGTAGCTTGTAAAATTTTAATTATATTTTGTTAAGCTCATAACAATTTTGTAGATTGATTTAGGAGTGAGACAACCAACAATCTCTTAGTAGAAATTAGGAGAAAAACAGTATTTTTTCAGTCTACAAAAAAAATAACTAGCTCTGTTTTGGGAGCCTTTTCGTTTGTAACAATTCCCTATGTTTATTGAAGAAGAATTAATCCATAGCTAGAAAGAATTGGCTCCCTGCAAATTGATTTTCTGTTTTTTTCCCTCTTGTTTTGGATAAAGGATGCAAGATAAAATCAAGATAACCTACATAATATAACATCGAGGAACTAAAAAATATGAATCAGTTTTTATGTTGTTTCATCGAATTAATTTTTGTTGTCTAATTATATAAAAGGTAATTTTGAGAGTACTTATCAGCATCAAACGTAATAACATCAAGTGGAAGTAATAAAATACTTATAACAACTAAAGGTTTGAAATGAACCTTTTTTTTCTATTGGTTAGATAAAATTACACCCATTAAGTTGAGTAGACATTTTACTTTTACTATCCATTCTTTTTACCTAATAAATTGAAATCAATATACATATATATTTTAGAGAGAAGCATGCCATTCATGTAAAGAAAAATGAGCACGAAGAGAAGGCCGGTGCAAGACTTATGAAAACACTGAATGAAGACCCAAGTTAATATCAGCTGTTTTATATATATATATATATACATATAAAGAGTAGGACAGCAAAACGTGGACTCGAGAAATGAATTTACAAATACATCAATTACTTCATCTTTTCAATAATAGGCAAAAAATGCAGACAAAGTTTTTGCAAAACATTTTTACTCAATATGGCCACCTTCATTATCAATCAAAGCACTTACCCGCCGTTGTAAGCCCATGCTGGAATTGATGAAAAACTCTTCTTTCAAGTTGTCCCATGTAGCCACTAAGGAAGAACTCAGTAAGCCCACATTTGGGTCTGTGGGCCTGTTGGGTTCCCTCTCGAAGGTGCCCCATATAGAAACGTCAATTGGGCTCAAATTTGGTGAGAAAGGGGACATATCTTTTTTGACCAGAATTGAAACATGTTATCTGTGCAGAACTTTTGACACATGATGTACGTGTGAGAGGGGATAACGTCCTGAGTGCACATGTAATTACCCTCCGAGTATTTGGTCTATAGCCATACAAGACGGTGTACCTAAGCACCTTATAGTATGCCTCCTGGCTTATTTTCTGTCCAGCCTCGAAAAATAACGGAGTCATCTTCTTTCTATCAGAGGCCACAACACCGAAGACCATTGTTTGGTACGGCTATTAGGTATGATAAACCTCTTGGACCTCTTCTTTTCTTTCCGCAAGCCAACAGTTGTTTCAGTGGCAGTGGAATGAATCAACTTTGAAAATCTTCTTGTCGATAAAATTTTTACAATTCACCCATTTGCCTTGATCTTTGCGAGAATGTTTTGCTCTTTTTGAGCCTCCTGGCTTTCATACCCTCTTTCATAAGTTCGTGTGGGGTCTTTGTGAAAGAATCTAAACCCCAGTTGTGCTTTATAGCCCTTCTGATGGTCCTAGGAGCCACCGAGATTAGTTAACAGGTGATTCATCGACTTAGTGGGATCCTTCTCTCCCTTTAAATGATGCCCTCCTCTTCCTGACATCCTGCAGAGATATTCTCCATTTTTTTCATCTAGGCCAACTTAAAAACTAGACTCATAAAACTGTAACTTCCTTAACATCAACTCCAGCATCTAGAAGATCTGAGAGGCGCTTCCTTTTCGCTCGGTCATGATGAGGAAATGACTAAATAAGTAGTATAGTTTGCTTATGTAAAAAGGACGGAGGAAACCGAATATTAAAAAAATAATCACTCAGCCTTTTTATATTAATGAGAAAATCAAGATTAGTTAACAGTCCACGTGTTAGTGTCCTACCCTGTATATGCAGGGAGATAATGAATATTCTATATAAAAAAGATATCCTTCCTTATTATAAATTAGCATTAGTGCAGGGAAAATATTACAATCATATTTAACTTAATATACAACATACAGTAATTTTTATTATGCATTTAAACCCTTCGTTATTGAACTTGGATTTTCCGCATCCAAAATAATAATTCCATTTAGTCTACTTTTTATCGTCATAACTTATGTGTATGTTTAGTGTAAATATACGCAACTTTTTTATTCTAATAATAAGCCTGTTTAATATTTATTTGTATATTTTAAAATTTTTTGTTAATTTATTCGTTTTTAAGTCGTTATTGTATACATATGTATTTTATATCCGACCTCATCAAAATTTGTAAGTACATATTTGAAAATAAATATGTTAAAAGTATTTATTATTTTTTATAAATTTGTATCCACAATGAAATTCTAACATTGTAACTATATATGTTAATTACGATATATATGTCTTTTAGAAGACCTCCAAACTAATTTTTCTCAAGATTATTTAAAAAAAATGATTTATATTTTCCTCCGTAGTCTAATAATAAATATTTATTAGTACAAAATGGATTAAAAAGTTAAGAAAGTATTTCAAATTTAAATGATATATTTTAAGTGAATGTCGAATGTTAATCATATAATCCAATTATTTGTATTTTATGGGTGACTTTTACCACAGTTAAATGACTGCTTTTAGGAGAGAATGTTCCTTATCGAAGGTTTAAAACAATTTACAACAAACATAAACGAGAATACTAATTTGAGAGGGGGAAGCCAAAACCACGAAAACCTATTACAAAATGAATAACAAAGAAGAAAAAGAACGCAAACATTTCTTTCTTATTTTTTAAACCATAAATTACACTGCAATGAGTAATTAGACGTCAACAAACGGATAAAAGGACATAATTTTTTTGCTATAAGAATATAAATATCTACTACATATTTTTTTTCATTTTTAGTATGACAAGCTGAGCTTTAGCTGTACACATACCTTGCTAATTTTTATTTTCTTATATGAACGAGTCATGCAGCTCTAGGATAGTAAACATATACTAAAAAAGAGGCATTCACATACAGGCAAACCTTGAATTATTAATACAAATTTCCCTTTCTATGCACAACAATTTGGTGAATACTTACTCTCGAAGGAGTTTCGACAGAACTACACCGCTCCATTGTCTTTCTTAACATGAAAATTTAAAAACAAGTGTTATATATTTTTTTAAAGACTAAACTAATGTTTTAAAATAATTTATGTGCTCATCAAAATAAATCACCGTTTTATTATCTATGTTATTAAAGAAGGTGCAATAAATAATATGTCAGCGATGCAATAAAGTTTGACAATTTACCGAATAATGTGTAATGATTATATTGAACGCTATTAAATTGATTTCTAAAGAGTCAAAAATAAATAAAAGAAAATATGCGACACAACATTAATCAGAGGTATGGAAAAGTTCTTATACTGCAAGTTCAAGTCGAATTTTTTAAGCTTTTGCTCGCATGTCAAGTTCCACTCTTTGCATATTTTTTTTCGAGGCATGAGTCATAATGGAGCAAATACTTTTAGCTATTGATTCCAAATTAAATTTTGAGTCTTTATAAAATGGATTCAAGTCCAAATCGAGTAACAAGAGTCTGGTTCGAGAAAAATATTGGATCAATCCATTTCAGTCAATAATACCCATTAAAATTGGATACATATTGAATAAGACGTTTATTAAACTTACTGTAAAACAGTTTCATTTTTTTTTAAATCACATTTTTAAAAATATAATTATGCATTTATGTAAGATATTACATAAATACATTTATTTCGATACTTTATTAATATATATATATGTACTGGTATATTTCATTTAATATATTCAAATTTTTTATATCTTAATGTGTTTATTTTTTTGTGAAAACTAAAGAATTGAAGAATATTTTAGTATTATTATATCTGAAGAAGTCTCAAATGTAGATGAAATACATTAGATGTTACTTATCATATGAACATCTAGTCCGTCTTTTTTAAAATGTTAATAACTTATATTATGAAGAAATGTTAAAAAAGTTTGATGTTACTTAAGCCTCATTTACTTCTGTTGGCTTATTTGTTCGCCTTATTGATTGAAATATCCTATTACTATTTAGTTTGTATCATACTTTTGCTCTTCCCTTTTTATACTCTAATAATTCCAATATTGCTTAATTATTCAGACATAATTGAGGGTTTGAATTATAAAAGGAGCTATGAAGAACTTTTGTATCCAGCAAAAAATTGAAATGATTGTTATAATTTTTTAGTAAAAATGATATCATGAATACGATGCATGATATCATTTTTTATTATATAGTCTCAAGTTTTCAAAATCCAGTCCGAGTCCTTAACGTTACAGATGCAGATTAAAAATAGTATAATTATTTGTTTGGAAAGAAAGGTCTAAAAATTTTATAAATGTTTCTGTTGATGTAACTTTTTATTATTAGAAATGTGTACTCACATAGATGATAATACTTATGCAGTAAATCCAAGAAATTGTTGTATATACATTAGTTGAATCTTATTCAATATGTCGACGTTATAAGATTAACTAACGTATCTAAGTTACTCAAAGGTTATAATTAAATTTAATTATGAGTATATCATTTTTAGAATAAAATCCTATAAAATATTTTTTTATGCTCTATGTCCTTTTTTCGAAATTTCAATCATTTTAACACTACATGAGTTTATATTGTAGTATAATGCAGAGTTTCCAATCATTTTTTAAGTAATAATAAACTTATATTGGTCTATTGCAGCTTCTTTGAAATTGGGGGATGGTAAATATACATATACAAATTTGGTTTTGATATAACTTAATCATCTTTGAAACCCTAATAACAAAACTTATTGATTCAAAACTTACGATTATGGTTTTAAAACTAATTGATGAACTAAAACTATTTTTATCATGATTTATGAAGCATTAATAAATATTTATTACTATCATGCATATTTATTAAATTGTTTAACAACTAATGTGTAGTTATTTAGCAAAAATTGAAATTATAGAGTGGAAACAAATAAGATTTATTTACTTGCAAGGATATTTTTATATGAATGTAAAAATATTACTTTCTAAAAAATTATTTATTTCTATTTTATTTATTTTATGCAGTTCAGGGCTTCTTAGTCATCATGCATAGAGTTTCAAATTATATACGTTTAATAGTGTTTAAGTCCTTCCTAGATCAAATATACAGTTTTTTTCACGTTAATTTACTTGATTACCTTCTCATGACTGTTTGTTATTAATTTAATAATACGTTATGATAGATAAATTGTCATGACAATTCAACAAATTACTGAAAGAAATTTATTCTTTCTTTTTAAAATTGTTCGTGATTGGTATTTTATGATAATCCTGATAAGGAAGAAATTGTTCAAGGATGGAAAATAGTGGTTTATTCATGGTTAAGTCTAATAAATATTTGATGTCAATAGGATAAATCTTTTTCGAAGTTTTTTATTAGATAGTTACTGAAGTAAATTATTATTATTAAAAGTAGTTTTCTTACAAATAAATATAGATATATTTAATAAATAATTTATTATATTTTGACGAAACTTACCTACTTTTGACCAAAAATATTGTTTTTTGATCAATAAGAATACTTTTCATTCATCTTTTTTGTTTTTGTTTGAATTTATAAATTTTGATTTTAGCAGCACGGTGTAAAATACATAAATTGATTATATTTATTAATTAAAGTTGTCAAATAATTATTTTTTAGCTATTAATTTATGTTTTACTTTCTATTGGATAATCCTTTATTTAGATGATAATGCAATTCCATAAAAATGTATGACCTAATTTGTGCGTAATAGCAATGATAAAATAATTTATTCATAATCCCTCAATATTCTGTACAACCACACACTAAATGTTTATTCACTATTTTACTCAAACTATCAATATTATCCAACGATTTAGAGTTTGATTAAAAAGAGTAAATTAAAATTTGACTTAAAATTTATTTTGAATTTTTATACTGTATACATTTATCTATTTGTAGTAAAATGGTATCCATAAGATATCAACATATTTTTTTTTGTCAGGTATTAATTTATCTATTTTTCTTCTTATTGGTGTTGTTTATGTAGATTACATTAACTTATGGATTGAACATAACTGTATGACTAAACAGTTTGGAAAAATGGGATAACTATCCCATGAGTTTTTTTTTATAATTTCTTTTCTTAAAGGAAAGGTTAAAAATGCAAATATTATCGCTATGGACAAAAAATAAAAGTTTTTCAATAATTGAATTGTAAATAATTTTCATTAAATTGTAATCTTAATAAATATAAAAGAAATGGTTGCCATTTTTTTTTGGGTGGGGGGCGATCAAATAATAGGACTTATTCTAGACCCAAAACATAAGCACTGCTATTTGGAGCTCAAACAGGGGGTTGATTTACTAATTAAAATTGAAGTCTTCATATGCAACATTTAGATTTTTTACATTTTCTAAATTTATTCAAAATCAAAAATATAAACAAAAGAAGAAATCGTTGAAAATTGCCCTTCAGTTTTTTAAGTTGCAGAAAAATAGATACTTTTAAAGGATTTTTGGATTTGCAGATAACTTTAAGCCTGTAAAAATTCGTCTGGATATTCGTTTGCATATAAATATACATAAAATTTGATGTTTAGCTAAAATATTTTTCATTTTCAGAATAAATTTTCAGTTTTTTTTATCAAACGTAAATTTTCAATTTTCAAGAAGAAATACCATAGAATGATATAATTCAGATTTAAATTTTACATTATAATATTTATAACAATATTTTCAATTTTCGGAACATTTTATAAAATAATTTTTGCAAAAATGAGATAGATATTGAGAGTTATTTTTTCGGCGACATTATTCTCCATAACTTTTTTTTGGTCCGCAACCACAATAAAAATAGTGGTGTTTTTTTGTTCCTCTTTACAATCCAAATAAATATTGTTAACTTTTTTTGTTTGGAAAATTAGTGTATAACACATTTTTTGTGCAATTTTCATCACGCATTTCGATTTGACATTTTTTTGACAAAAATAAAAGAAGGACTTCTCATCTAAACAATTTTTTTCACGCTGATATGTTGGTGTGATATTTGAAGTTTATAACACTTTTTTTTTTTTTAATTTCATAATAATCCATTCCTATATTTATGATAAAGGCGACATATTATAATGCTCGCCTGCACAGTAGGGTCAAAACATTCAGAAATAATTACATTGCCCATTGTCAATGAGATGTCTTGCTTTTTTCTCAGCCCAATTAAAGCCAGGTAACCCTTTTCTAGTTCTTTATAAGACCCTTCAAATTAATAGATTTCTTTAATATATTTTTATGACCATTTATATATGCAATTAAAAAGCAAACTATGTAATTGTATATTGCATTTAAACAGCTATGTATTTATACATACAAATAAAAGTTAAGTTCTTTACATTTTCAAATTCAACTAGAGTGTTTATTGTTGAATTTGAAGACTAACAATGAGTACATACTTGTATAACAAAACATAAAAAGAATTTCAACTTACTTTAATAGGAAATTGATTGTATTTTTTTATTGGTCTTTGTTAATTTGCGCCAACTTTTAATAGATTCAAAACTTTGAACAGTTTATTTCAGTATATTTAAATGTAAACAGGAGTCTTCGGTACTAGATAATAAAGAAAACAACATTATAATTGCTTTAATATTTATTTCATTCATCTTGATGAACACTGCAAATAATAAGAGACCCATAAGTTGAAATTTTTACTTTAAATCCCTTTACAGTATTCAAAACTACAAATATAACAAGTATCAATGAACTAAAACTACATAATTTGTTAAAAAATCCACTCATTCAAAACTGCACATAGGACCATCATTTGATTTTTTTTTTAAGGTGATAAACAGACTGATAGTCCAATAGCCTGCATCAGAATATTTCACCCCAGAAGCTACAGAAAGTTTGACCCACTGACATTACTTACTTACTTTTTTTTATCAAGCTGACCACCCCTGCTGGGTCTGGCCTCCAGATCCCCACTGAAAATATCCTATGGACGGTTTTTTTTAACCATAAGGGACATGGACAAAACTTGCACCAATATATAATACTATATCAGGACATCATAAAAAAACCAAGACTGAAAAAAAAATGGGGTTGTAAACTTCAAGTACCCCAGCGTAGTAAGGTGATTAAATTTTGTAGATAATACCATTAAAAATAGATAATTTTAACAATTCTTCTCTTTTAAATTCAGGGCCAATATCACTTCTTACATGTCTTATGAACCCAAAATCATAAAACTAATATAGCAGAATATTAGTTACCTCTGTTGCTGTAGTCTTTTTCAATGGTTCCGCCCAAGGAAATACAGTCAATAAAAATCTGTCTTATCTTGGTGGAATAAGTCGAGATATACTTGTTCAATTGGTTGAATTGCTATCGTTTTGTTATGTTCTGTTGGTTTTGTTTGAATTTCAATACATTTATAGCATGATTCAATACTTGTTTTAATCAAATTGTTCATACCAGGCCAAAAGTACTTATCTTGGGCAAACTTTCGGGCTCGAACAATACCGGGATGAGACATATGTAACTTCTTCGAAATATAACTAATGACACTACTTGGTATAATAATTTTTCCATTCGTGATTTGTACATTGTTTTCGGGTGAAATATTCTTCCAAATTACTTATAAAAACTTATTAGGTGAGTCTTAAGTACATCATTAATTTGTTTGCCTTCCAAAAACGCTATTATCATTACTTGGTAATTTATATCTCCACTAGCAAATTTTCCAAGTTCTTTTAGTTTAGGATCAGACTTGGTCAAATAAACGTTGTAAATTTTCTTTTCAAGTCGATCTGGCTTGGAAACGAGAGATCGTGATATCACATCTGCTATATTATTCTTTTTTCCTGAAATCCATATAACTTTGAAGTTATAAGGTACTCTAAAAATCTTATTAATCGTGGATTTTTGAATATTCAACTCGGTTAAATATTCCTTCCAATTTCCAATGTTTTATGATCTACTTCGACATAGAAATTAGCACCTTTTAAATAGTGCAAACATTTTTCCTTGCTCCAGGCAATTGTTAAGCATTCAAATTCCTTTGCTGAATATCGTGTTTCGGCTGGAGTTAATGCTCGAGAATCACATTGAATGAAATATTTTCTATCACATTCACCACTGTTATCTTGTTGAATGAGAGCAAAACCAATACCATTAAGCTTACTTGCGTCAGTAACCAACTTTGTAATTTTTTTAACATCGAAATGAGCAAAAATGGATGCTGAGCCCATAATTTTTTTTTATTCATCGAAAGATTTTTTTTGGTCTTTTTGCCATTGATATTCAAAATTCTTCTTGAAAAGTTCTCTCAACGGTACTGTAACTTTTGTATAATATGGATGAAATTAAGCTAATTGATTGGCTAGTCAAATAAATGATCTTAATTCAGTGAGATTATTTGGCTCTGGGAACTTCCCAATTCCATCCATTTCGACAAAGATGGAATTTTCCTCGGGTTCTGTTAAATGTTGTTAAAGCTCTAATTTTTTCGTCCAAAGATATCTAAAAATAACCCATTATTCAATCTTATGTACAGAACATTATACTTTCATTCGAAACTGATAGAGCAATATCTTTAATAGATGGAAAAGGGTTAGCTGGATGCCTGACATATCTGTCTTAACGTCTAACATCATTTTCGGGTCTCATTCCTCTACTATTCGGTTGTTGAACCATCTTTGAAAGTGAACACCATACTGTAACACCAAGTTTTGGCTCAATAATACCTAAGTCTTGTATTTTATGTAATACTTCTTATGAATGATCTTTTCCATGAAGAGAGAACGGTTTCGCAAGTAATGATCTTCAACGGTTCTGATCGACTACAATTTTAATCGGAGGGCCAGTCATAGGCTTTCATTTATCACAATTAAATACTCCATTATATTTTCTGATTAAATTGTTGAACATATATTATGATTTAATTTCGATGGAGTTATAAGATAACATTGGGAAGTTTTCCGAAATTATTGCAAGTCTTTTAGAAGTTTTCCAACTAAGGAGAAATTCATCTCTTCTCTCTGGACTTATAAGGGTTGTAACTTTACTGATGTTACCATTAATTGTTGGTACCATCTTTGTTGGGACTATAATTCACAATAAAATTGGCTTTTGGAGTATATTCGTCGTATGCATTCAACACATTCCCAATAAAAGTTGAACTAATCTTCTTGTCTCTTCTAGGTATCCGACAAACTTTCATAATATCCCCTTTTGTTACAATTCGTACAAATAACATAAAAACTAGAATAGTAATCTTCAATCCTGTGGTCCAAAAACTCCACAACGAGTACAACCTTTCGACATAAACGTGCTACTTGTTTTCGGGTGTTGTTATATCGTCGATCTCCTTTTAAATCACCAGATCTATTAATGTTACCTTTTTGGGTCACTGACATATTTTCTTTCTCCTCCAACAGCATTAATAGAGTCTTGAACACCTTGTGATTCCACTTCCCTTGTATTAATGTCTCTTGCTTCGTAAGATTTAGTAATTTTCTTCAATGACTCTCTTGTTAAATCTCCACCTGCCTGGATATATTCTTGTCTCAATTTGTTGTTATTCGTGGCAACAATGCATCAAAAAACTGTTTCAATAGACATATTCTTTACGTCACCTTCATCTTCTAAAATATCTAACCTTCTTTCGAAATCAAACATATATTCATTTTCTCTTTATGTTGGCCTTAAGTATTTTAATCTTCTTGAAAACAAAAAAAAATGTTTATGTATTTGCCGCGTGCGGTCATCAATCTTCAGTGTTCATTGAAATAAATTTTTTAAATTGGTTTAAGTGCTTTTATTTTGATTGTTTTTTGTGACAGTGTATTCATAAGGACTCTTTTGATCTGTTTCGGATCTTGTGGGTTCCATCACATTATCTTATTATTTGATAAAAAGGTTATTTGGATCCCTAGGATCTATTGCATCACATCATACGTCTTCAAAAAGGTGAGAGAATAAGCTATTTTAATTGATATATCTTAAAAAGAATCACGTTAAGAATGTCAGGGGGCCCGCCTGATAGACCCCCTGAATGGGGACGCCTCGCATACTTTATTCAAGAGCTGTAAGAAAATGAAATAATTTGAAGGTGAATGAAGAGAAAGCTATTGACTGAGAAAGAAGATATCAATTGGAGGTATTTGTTGTTCTACTTGAAGATGATGCATATAAACCCTTTCGTCTAGAAGGTGTATTAAAACACATTGATTTTTATGATATGGCGATGCTCTTTGGATTCAAAGAGCATGAAATTGCCGAAGCGAATCCGAAATTTGGGTTAAATCTAGACAAAATTTATACAAAATTTTCAATTGATATCAGAGGAAGGCTTGAAGACCTTAATAAAGTGCACTCTTTTAGAGTTAAAATCATGTAGGAGACCTTTGTAAATGTAAATATCAAATTAAAAGGAATTGACAAAATTAATGTTAGTACAAAAAGAAGGGTCATCATCACAATGGATAACACCTTAAAAAGGTTGATGAAGCTAAAGCAGTGGAATGGTTGAAAAACTTGGAAAAGTAGTAGAGCATTACCCAAAGAAGAATCCAGCCCTTGAAGAAGCTGAGCGCAATTTCAAAGATTATAAAGACGTATGGAGAGACAGTGATTACGTTGTAGAAATTATTACTGACCCTGCCACCATACCACAGATAGTTCCATTGCAAGGATGCCTCATTAAGTTGAAATTTAAAGGAGCTAAATTGCAGTGTCAAAACTGTTTCGGTCTGTTACATACAAAACATGGCTGTAACAGCGACAGGTTGTAACAACATTCAGTTCAAGAGTATGCTAATGTGCTAAAACAAGCTATTGCAAGAAGGAAGGCAAATGACTCCCTGTTAAGTTCATTACGTATTCCAGATGAAGAAATTCTTCAATAGGAGATTATTTCTGAGGCAACAGTTGTATTAGAATCAAGAGAAAACTCATCATGTCTCAAAAAAGTAGTACAAATGTATATTGAAAACTCTGATAAGGTCCCAGAAATGACATGCGAGGAAGATATAAGTGGAGGAACCGAAGAAGACTTAAAAAAGGATTTAATTGAGGAAAATAAAATGCTTCCCTCTTAGGTACCAAAAATAATATGCAAGGAGGATAATAGTGGGGAAACCAAGGAGGACCCTTAAAAAGGATCAACTTATGAAGAAAAACGTACTTTACTTAATTAAAATAACATTGTTCCCTCTGAGGTAATGGTAGAGAATATTGCTTCAATTGACTCCTCCTGAGCGAATAAATTACAATTAAAGAAATTATTGCACCTTCGGGGGTTCAAAAGGAAAAATATATGGACTCATCAACAATTCCATGCAAGCCAAAAAAAAACAGATATAAATCCTGACCTCATTTTACTATCTAGGACAAGGTCTAGTTTGGTTTCAAAAAGATCTTCTTCAACTTCCGCTCTCTCCCCACAGAAAGAAGAAACTCCTAATAAGCTTCTAAAAAATTAATTTTCCCTTATTTTCATAAAAAATAATAATATATTTTAAAAAGCAAACCAAAATCGGTTATAAAGGGTGTGGCTACCGATATCAACGATTAGAGACCAACCACGGTGCTTAATGAGAGATGTTGCATTCTTTCAGGTGGTCTTGCCAGTAGAATAGAACTCATTTTTAACTCCAAACTTGGCAAAGAACAAAAAAGCTTCCTAAAGGGTAGGAAAATTTCAGACATTTGAAGAAATATTCAGTCTGCTGTAGAAATTATACGTAAAAAATGAACTTTTTGTAGAATTATAGCTGTAGACTTTAGCAAAGCATTTGATTCTGTCCTACATAGTCATATTTGGAAAGCAGTTAAAAGACTTCTTCCAAATACTTTAATCCTATTAGAGCACTTTTATTCAATTGAACATGAACTATTTCGATAGGGGAGGGAGAAAGCGACCCAATTACCCTAAGAAAGAGCTGCCGTCAAGGTTGTCCTTCAGCCCCCCCCCCTATTATTCGTCACTGCACTAAAAGATCTTGGAGATTCCATTATAAAGAAATTTAAGGGGTTTGGGGAAGATTTTGGGACCTCAATAAATATAATTGATATGTGTACCGACAACGTCACATTGATGTTAGAAGCTAACTCTGAGGCTTAATTAACTAGACGAATTGAAGTAATTCTGATCTTTTACAAGAAGTATGAAATGAGGTCCGGTTTGAAAATCAACTATAAAAAGACAGTTGTTCTTCCTATTGGTAAATGGAGCCCAAGTAAGGCTATTCAATTTGCCAACTGTTCAATTAAGGACACAGTGGAGATATTGAGAATTGTATGGCATTCAAAAGGTGCTTCTTATTCAAACTGGAAAAAATATGTGCGTTCTTCCATTTACCAATGGAGAAGATTCAATCTTTAAAAGAGGGGTTGACCTATATAATTTTTTAATTATTCCTAATATCCTATATAAGGCAACAGCTATTCCCTGGCTCGCTGAGAGAAAAATTGAAAAAGAAGACTCCGGGCTCAATTTGTTTTTTCATAGTTTCTATTTACCCTCAATCAAACAACCTAGATCTCTTAGGGGTGGAGGATTATTTCTGCTCTCAAGAATACTACCTAAAGTCTATCAAAAAGTTCTAATTGACTTTTCAAGACATCCAGAGACTGAGTGGCGAGCTACTATTTCCTCACACCTGATGTACACAATGGTTATGCTGGGAACAGATTTTATAACTGATCACTTGGTGGTATTCTCTCCAAATTAATTCAGCAGCACATAGGATTATTTGGAAAGGTACACCGTCATTTTCATCCACTTCCATCATTGATGTGGTGCGACAGAATTCTAAAAAAAAAAAATTTAAAAGCCTTGTTTAACCGGAACAGTAAGAAAGGTTAGTCTTATCGAGGGGCATTATCTACTCTCACGATTTGAGCAACTACTCAATGTTCAACTGTAGGAATTTTTTTATCCACTAAAGAGAGCTGCAGACCATCACATGATACCCATTCCATGGCATTTGAGAATGTATTTTGCATTAAATTATGAGGAGGAAGCTGACGAAATTTGCGACAAGTTTTTAAAAATAATGAGCCTGCGCATGTCGTGGAAGAAGAGAATCATGGGTTCAATTTTAAAAGTAAAAGATGGAAAGTGATTCACTTCAAAACTTCAAATATGGTCAGGAAGTATAATCTTCAATGTTCCTTGCAAGGACTGTGGAAAATTGTTTAATACAGTTATTCATGCTTTTGCTGACTGTCCTTCACTGCATACACTGAAAAAATTTATATTTTTTAACATAGCAGGAACAAGTGATAAATTAGTGACTACTATACTTTTATTAGGGATCACTTCAAATATGTCGAGTGCTCCTACAAAAACTCGTGCCATAGAGTTGGCTCTCTCGAGCTGTAGAAGTAGGATAGCAGAGAAGCTGACAGAAGGCGTCCTTATCTAAAATGAAGAATTTAGAGCTATTCGGATTACTCTGATTTTGCCATTAAAATTCCGGATTCTTCTAATCGAATGTGGAAGTACACGGGGGAATTGATACGCTACTACCCATATGGTTTGAAAGACAATATGACGTTTCTTCGCCGTCTAATACCCATCCACAGACGGTTAAAAAAGTTTAGTGCATCCAATGCTTAATTGTTGTCTTTTTGTCTCCATCCTACATTTTTTTCTTTTTAGTTGTATGATTTTGATAATTTCTATTCATTTGTTTTTTACCTGATCATTTTACTAATTTTATTCAAGATTTTTATGAAATGTGATAAACTACTACCGAGTATTTTAATTATCATTTGACTCACCGTGCTAAATACCTGTTGTGATGCCTTTAGTTTAGGGTTTTAATTGTTAACTAAAATACTTATTTATATATGTTTTTATGAATGTAACTTCTCTAAACGAATAAAGTCTTCATGTGAAAAAAAAGAACAATGGATATGTTTCAATAAATTCTTCCAATATTAACTGCTCACAACTATTATTATCTTTGCCAAATATAGGCGTATGAGAAAAATTTTTCGAGTCAATAATTTATTTCCAAATCGATAGACAAACATCTACGAAAGTAGGCATGCTGATCTTGAATTGGAATAATTTTCATATTAATAATAGAATAATAAAAGTGTTTAATAGCATCCTGTAATTCTTGGATACTGAACGAATTAGGTGAATTATCTTTGTTCAGATCTATATGAGTTTTAAGACTTGTGATACTGAGAACTCATTTCATTCCTGAATAGCTGTTCTTGGTTTTGGTTGCAATCTTTAATTAATTACAAAGTCAGATGCGCTAACATCAATGATCAATTTGAATCACAATCGACTTGTTCACGGAACTTTTCCAAACATATGCAGCCTCTCACGATCCACGTTTAATATGTATTCTCCCAATTTTATCGATCTTCCTTATTTGTCGTTTTCAAGATAAATGAATTTGATTAACTTTTACATAATTATTTAATTGGTTAATTGCCGACTGCACAATGGCTGATAATTATAATTACAAATACGTAGCACTAAATAATCCATGAACATTATAAAATAAAACACGACTTGTTACTTTGATAGTATATATAAGAATGAGTCTGTAATCTCGTTACTCGTTTGTAATACATACAAGGTACTATGGTACATTTGTGTAGGTCAACGTTGTTTGGAAACAGTATGTTGTTACGATGATAGAACATACAAACATCAGCTTCTTCATGATCGCTCCACTGTTCAATTTCTACACTTCTAACGAATCTTCCATTGACAACTTTGTAGGTATAATATATACCTCCTGAATAAGCAAAGAATGTTTTCTGGTGCACCACACGAGCCAAACTATCATCCTCCCAACTGTCGACTAGGAACTTGATCAATGACTGTTTAAAACTGGTATTTCTGAGGGATGGAATTCAGTTACTTGTTTGTTTCTGTGATGGTCCAATAATATAGTAGCAACAGAAGATAAAGCTCCTAAATCTCTCTCGCAGTCCTTGATTGATGGAGACATCCATTTGTCAGAAACAAAATGAATAATATCCCCATCTGATGAAGCATCCTCTTGAGAATAAAGTGAGAAACTTCACTAAATCTGTATGGAATAGCAAAGTTCATCTGAAGATGTGGTAAGAAAGAAGAATCCATGATAGTTACATCAATTGATGTTGGAGGTGTTGTTGAAACTGAAGTCTCGAGATACTTCGTAAGTGCTGCTTTGGGAGTTTTCTACATTGTTCTTGCTCCATGACTAATGGGCAGTGGAAATGGTGTAAGTGGATACTTTAAAACTTCTGTCATGTCAATATTTTGCTGAAGTGAGTGATACAGGACACTCCCTAACAGATCCCGTACCAAGCAGGCCGTCACCACTTTGCCATCTGATCCCTTAAGTTTGCATTTCCCTCTAACTGATGCAAATGTCTGTTAAAAGTCTTTCGGGGCGACATTGGGAAGGTGTGACCTCACTTTTCGGAAGGAAATGTTTTGTCAGTCTTGTTTTTTAATGATGCCCTGACATAGTACTATACATTGATGAAAGTTTTGTCTTTGTACCTTTTAGGGTGAAAAAATGCACATTTTACGGATTTTTGTTGTACCTTGTGCGGGGGTCAAGACCTCAAATTTTTATCTCAGTCTTAGTTTTTTTATAATATCCTGACATATATATTGGTGCAAGTTTTGTCCATGAACCTTATGGCTAACAAAAACCGTCCAGAGGTTTTTTCAGGGGGGTCGGGAGACCAGACCCAGTAGGGGCGGTGAGGCTACAAAAAATATAATATTCTAAGTGACCTAACTAATGCCAGGGGGGTCAAACCTTCAGTACCTATTGAGGTGTAATATCCTGTGGCAGGCTTCCAGACTATGATTTCACTTGCGTAATATTGTTATGGTAATTGACTTGTAATTATTACTTCTAATATTTGAAATTGTTTTATTAGTTCAAAATTAATATATATCAATACAATTTTCAACACAACATAATGGAATCAGTTATTAAATATTTGAAAATCATAGTCGTCCATAGATTTCTCAATTAATCAATAACTCAAGTTATTTTTTTATTTTACTTTTATCAATAGAACGCAGAACCTACGAACTCTACTAAAATAGTTTAAGATAATAGAATGATAATTAAAAAAAAGCAGGATTATTTAAAGAAAACAATAAAACTTTCACAAAGTCTTGGTCTCAATTGACTTGGTTTTATATACTATATTGAATTAAAGACGAGTTCTATTGAGAAAGCCATCATTGATAGAGCCATTAAAGACGCTTAAGTTGAGAACTAAAGTAATAAAAATGTATTTTCCCAATTAAAGCATTATAAATTGATAGAGCGTAATAAAAAGGTACCATATAGACGTTAAATATCCCCCAACAAAAGCTCTTGCAAACAGTGCCTCTTGTAAAACTTCGAATCTCCGTATATTTTTATGAATATTGTGCCCCTCCATTAGCGGGATACGCTTCTTATTTGGCTTAAATACTTTATTTGGAATTCTGTGTAATAAGAAAATTGCTGGAAAATCCCCCTTTATATATTTGGAAGTAAAGAGTCGGATTGATTTTGAGTTCTTACCAATTCAAAAACATATTTTTTTTTACAAATCTATACCTCTTACAAATTTATTGGAGAGTATCTAAGATGATATGATTAACTCTTGTAACTACTGTCATTCTACAGCCCTCCATTTAATCTGACACCCACTAAAGTATATCTCTTTTCAATTTAATGGCAGTATCCCCTTCAATATAAATCACTGACTCAGCATTTGATTGGATATATCGAGCAGTATTTTTGAATAACCTCGAAAATCTAATTTAGCTTATAATAAATTAATGCTCCAATGAATAGAGGGCCATGGTAAACCTAAGAAGATAAGGGATAATTAATTTTCCGTTCATTTTGACCCTTCTATTATTTATTAAAATGTTTCTTTTTTGAATTTCCACTTATGTATAATTTTTCTTTGAAGAAAGAAGTTATCCTACAGTCTATTAGATTTATAACACGTAATAGCATGTTATTAATTATATAAATATATATATATTTAGTCAATTCTACTGTTTGATATATATATTTTTTAAGGATAAATGTAGTGTCAACGCGTTGTATCAGGTCTGCCATATTATTCAATAAATGGTAATCCTTCTATTTGCAAATAAAATATTAAATTTCATCAGAAAGATTATCAAAACTTTTTCTTCATTTCATAAATTAATGGAGTAAGGTTTTCTTTGGTTAAACACAAAAATACATTTAAGCATTATTTACTGTACAATTTACCTCCTTTTTAATAAAGTTTATAATACTGAATTCATTCTAACAAAATGGTACTAACATAAACTTTAAAATGTTGATGTGCTCATTTTTAGAATCCAAATAACATTTCCTTTGTTATTTTTTATAAATCTTTTTGATTTATTGCTAGTATTACATCACATCATATTTATATGAAAAGGTATTTCTAAAACATTCAACTCAACCTGTATTAAATAAAAAAGCTATTCTAACATAAATAATAGCTACAAATAGTTGTAGGGGAGACCGGGAACTTTTGCAATAGGCAAACTTTTCAGAACATAAAGAAAGATCAAGTTAAAAAATCCTCATTTCTGTCATATATTGAATAAAAATGGATTTTTGAGGTAAAAACAAACATACAAGTTAATCACATTTTTCAAAATTTGTTGATTTTTGAAATGATTTATATAGTACTTAGGATTGAAAATACTATAAATTTGATTTAAATTAGTTGCATAGATATAAGTGTTTAAAGATAGCTTTTGATACAAACAAAGGCTGGGAAATTTGATTAAAATATCACTTCAACTTCAACAACTTGCTCATTTGTATACAATTATTTTATTTGACTTTTTTAACTAAAAAAAAAGTGTAATTCACTTCGTATTCTTAAAATTCCATAAAATGAACATAAAATTTAAAAAAAATAAGCATATAAAACAATATATGAAATACTATAACTATACCCTTAAAGATAAGTGTCTGCTTTGACAATATGGTAAGTATTTGATCGTAACTATCAATTAATTTATGTACTTTAATCTTCCCATCACATAATCGGTAAGCAGATGTAAACAAGGGGAACTGATCTTCCATCTTTCTTTTTTTAACATAGCATGAACCTCACCGCCGTTTCAGGGCCCTGAAGCTTTTGACCTCCCAACATATCCAACTCTAACTCTGCTATACTCTTTTTTGATTGTACAAAAGCTTCTACAACACGTCTATTACGACCCCCATAGCAATTTTTGACTCCATCCGCAACTCCACAACTCTCAAAAAATGTAGGTTTGAAAATAGTATTATGCTGAAGTACAGTTGAACTTATGATTCTAGCTATGATCGATCCCCAATTGCCGGATCCGATGATGGATATACTTTTGCCACTTTGAATCATACTGCAACTTGATTATTAGTCAGAGACACGTATTATTTACTTAGTATATTATATTGTATACAATTAATTTGAGACTTTGTGTACAGATTTTTTGAAGCTCCGTATATAAAATGTGTATAATTTTATGCAAGTTAAAGCAAGTAAAAAAATCCCTCAAAAAATACTTGCAGTAATTTATAGTACAAATATTTTAGACCATTTTAAGTATGCATTAGAGGAAAATGCGAAATGAAGCTATAATATTTTCGTAAAATTCACATACTCAGCTACACTATGATTAATAGATTAGCTTCGGAATCCAACAGATATTAAAATAAAAACCATATTTGTGGAACTAGTTTATGAGTACCTCTCAATTTTTTATTTTAGTCATGTCTAAGTAATATCTATAACCCTTAAAAATCAACGAATTCCGAGATATATAATAATGTTATTTATAAATTTTGGACTTTTTTGAATTTTAATTTCTTGGATGAACCAGGGCTCGTAAAATGTGTAAAACAATTGTATTCCTTTGGGTAGGCACTTTTAAGTTTTTGTAATCAAAAAGGAGATGAGCTGTCCAGAGTCAGCCAGTACCTGGCTACGCACGTAACAAAAAGAAAAGCAGAGCATCTTCCTCTAATGCTCATACCTATAGTGTATTTTTTTAGATAGCCTATTTTGTAGTAAGGGTAAAATTTTAGAAGCCCGAGTAGAAAAGTAAATAGCCCCAAGATGTTTGGTTTGTGATTTTGTAAGCCTAGAGAGCAACAATATTTTTGTAGTATAATCATCAGTGTTTCATGTATTCACTGTAATTGTTAAACTTAAATTACTGTTTTTTTTGCTTGAAGATGTTATGATTTAGCAAAATTCAAAGATTTTATTTCTAGGACAACTCCGATCTTTCGATACAAAGAACTGTTGTAATGGAACATTATTGTCCTTCTAAACATTTTTCATCTAATGAGGCACGCTCAGTTCTTAGCCGAACTGGGTGATAAAGTGTAATGATCTTTAAGAGCAAGACTCAAGTATATTGCTCTACTGTGGTCTATGTTAAAATGTATACTATATTATTACTTCACACCATCATCCTAAATCATGTAAATATTATATAAGTAAACATATTGACAATGTATATCTACAGGTGTGAAATACATTTATATATATAACAATCTCTTTTTTTTTTCGAACAGTATATACAAAACATGATCCGTTTCTTCGGGTTGTATCTCAATTTCATTTACCGTTAGATTTTTTATATTTTTCCATACTACCTTTCTTCTCCTCTTCTACAACAGACAAACTTAAAATTAAACTTTCTATTTCTTCAATATTGTCTCTTATTATTAAGACGAGTTTGATAAGTTATATTATGTGGTTTATGACTATTTGTCCACTTTTTAAAAACAAAAGAGTTCGTCCAACCTCTAGTACTAGTATCACTTAGAATGTTTATTATAATATTATTTTTTTCTCTCTCTCTGTTTGCAATTCTTATATTACATTGTGAGTCTAATCATTTTTTCGTAATATAAATGAGGGCAAGGAATATGCAATCTCAATTTTTAGGCATAAACGACTTGATTTGATGAATATCCACACTGACAATATGTATTATGGTATTCTAACAAACTGTGACGAAATTCATTGGAAATTATTGTTTGAGTTCTTTTTATTATAGGCTATGGCTAAACTGATCAAATATTTCGCTTCATCATTGATTTTTTTCTTTGACGAATGCACTAGAAAAAGCATCAGCCACAAAATGAACTTTTTTTTTCTTCCAGGTAACATAGAATCGGTAATGTTGGAGATCCATCCCTATCTTTTGGACTTTTGGCTCTTCAATCTGATTTAGTTAATATTTATTGAATATTGTTGGGAGTGAATGATAATAAGTGAAGAATTCAAAGTATGATAATCAACTCAAGTAAATGTGATGATAGTAGTTATATGTAAATATAAAGTGTAAATCTGATCTCAGTTTGTCTAAGTACATTTGGAAAAATACTTGTTAAAAGTTATATTTACAATTCTATATTTTTGTGTTAAAAAAATATTTTTAAAAAAATGGGAGGATTAAAGCCCTTGATTGCATAAATTTATTACGTTAAGCTATTTAGTTAATATAAGCATTAATGTTTTCTTCCAATATATTTTATTATAATGAAGTTTGTAGACGTACATGAATACAAACGAGGCTTTCTTGTTTCCCAGGAAATTGTCCTTGAGTGGGATTCCCTTGAATAAATTTGAAATTAAGGGATCCTGTTAGTAACTTATAAATACTGTTACATACATATAAGTATTTTTTTAAATATTTTTATAACAGATTTCAATCTTATCTTCTTTGTTTTTGTTTTTTTCGTTTTTTTTTTGTTGAAAATACTTTCTCCATCTGAGAGAACAATGCCACAAAAGTTGTTTAACTATTCCATCTAAGATATTTTTTAAACAAACAATATTTATTGGCATAAAAAATGATTGGAAAGCTCGGCTGGGCTAATGAGAGTATTTTTTAGTGCAAAAAAAAAAAGTGTTCTGTTAATGCGACTCGTTATATTTTGTTATTATTGTACCACTTGAAACTTTAATGAAATTTTTACAAAGATATTTGCTCACACTTATGGGGCCTTTGATTGGGCAGCCATAGTACTAACATAAGATACGTATACAATGCGTACCATAATCTTAAGTTCATATAGGATAAGTTCACTTCTTTTGCAAGCAGAATTCAGTTAATTGATTTTATTATACAGTTAAATAATTTATCCTTTCTAGTAACAATTTTATGCTCTGCAGCACAATTTTAAACCACGTTTTCTTAACAATTAAGATAAAAATATTATTAATATGTTAAGTTATTCGTCTACTAAAGAACTGCTAAAATTTTAATTGCACTTTTGGTAGTTTTAAGATTCAATAGGGAACCAAAGACTCACTCTCCTCGTTTCTGGTGCGCTCATTTCAATAGAATAGAAATAAGAATAATTTATCCATAGAATTTATCAATTATTCATGACAAACACATAACTTTTTAAAGGATATATAAAGTGGTAAATGATTACGCGTTCGATTTTATTTTTTTATCGTTGGTAATCTCAAGAGAGTTTTTTTTTTTTTTTTTTCAATTCTTGAGAATTTTTATAATTTCTAGAACTTTTATAATTTGTATGACATGATTCAAATTAAGCTAAAAGATTGGAATGTTATTGTGATTTACACTTATGGACCAATTAATGATAGAACTGAATTTTATTAATAAATTTATACAGAATTAGCACAACTAGACTAGAACAATCTAGTTTTGGCTGGTGATCTAAATATGTCCTTTGACAAAAGAACAGATTCATGTAATTACATAGGGGAATATAATTTAAATTCCAAGAACGTTTTGGAAGATCTGGGAATGGTTGATGCAGTTAAATTTTCGTATAGAGACAGATTTATTGATACATAGTCGACTAAATCAAAGAAAAGTAACATTGATTTCTTACTTTTAAATTTGTAGTGGACATAGGGATGCTTTAGCATAACGAGAACGTTAATAACGGCAGATCAGAACATACAACTCTTGTAATAAATATTTTAATGTGGCATCAGAAGGAGAGATGGATAATGGCCAAAAAGGTTTTGTAAAACTCGAAAGTTTATTGTTAGGGCCTCTAAATATTGAAAAAATACAAATAAAATTGTTGGCGGACTGTTTAATGGAATTAAGAGAATTGCGATAGAGGAAATTCGAGATTTAAAAAAAAACATATGACAAGATAAGACATCTAGAGATTCAATTTCAATTGACTGAATCCTATATTTAACAAATTAAACAGACACAAATATTAATGCTTGATTATAAAAGACTTTCTATCAATGAATACTTGAAACGCCTTAAAGAGTTGATAAATATATATGTGTTTTTGAAAAAAAAAAAAAAGTTCAGAATTTTCTTGGGAAAATCAATGTACTAGAAGCAAATGAGATTTTCAAGGATATTTTATCTGGAAAACGACACAAGCTACGAAATAAACTGTTAAAAGCGTACTTTCGCATAATTAATTTAGTTTTTTTTTAACATTTCTGCAACCAAACAGCGAATATACAGGATGCGTGGACAAAATCTGCTGCTTCAAAAAAACAATAATTAATTTTCTGCAGAAAATGTAAAAAATTAAAAACTCCTAAAAGTATAAGAAATTTTGTACTCAATTCTCCAGAGACAATAATTACAAAGGTCTTTTCTAATATGTTTCTACGAATTTTACGAGAGGATGGGCCTTGGATGACAAATTTTAAAAACAAATATGATTTTAGACTAATTTTATTTGATTCTTTAAACAGTTTTTTATCATCGAGATTGGAAGATGTCGAAATTCTGTACTTTGGAAGAAACTTTTATATTGGCCAAAAAGTGAGGAAGACGATCCCCCTTGGTTTGTGTTTTGTATTTAATATTTCCTTACATGTTCTTATCTTCTTGTATATTCGTCTATGTATTATAAGTACTGTGTTTTACGTATTATAAATAGTCTCGTCTTTTGTAAATATATTAGAGTATAGTTAGAATACACATAATATTATAAACAGTGTAGCTTTATTCCTCCACGTGAATTCTTCTCCTCATTTCTCTCGGTCATCCTGGATCTCTCCTATTATAAAGAAGTTTGACTCTCTCGTCCGTCAAGACGCAACATTGGCGACGAGGATGGGATCAGGATCACGTGACCTCCCTGCTGTGGGATCGTCGGCGAAGCTAGCCCTGTTGGAGTTGGGTAGCCCTTTTTCGTCGATGGGGAGAACGCTCGTTCGTCTGCAGAAGGCGGAGCAATATGGACTGTGCCTCAGCTTGGGCCTCGTGGAGGAAGGAAGAGAACCTTGGTCACTTTCAAGAAGTGAAGTATGTGTCCGGGTCAGGGACCACATAATTAAAAATGGATTTATTCCTACGCAATTTTGGTTCTCTACTGTTCCTACTCTCCCGTTCACATCATTGGTTAATGGATGTGGAACGGTCTCTCTTCTGGATCATCCCGAGTTGGATGAGGGTACATCGAGCAAGATGTCTCCCAGGGACGAGCAGGGTGCTCGGGTCCTTAAAACCTCAACAAGGGTGAATGTTATTTCTCCCAGGGACGAGCAGGGTGCTTGGGTCCTTAAAACCTCAACAAGGGTGAATGTTATTTCTCCCAGGGACGAGCAAGGTGCTCGGGTCCTTAAAACCTTTATGAGGAGTATTGTCTTCCTTTCTCCGGTGCGCGTGCTGAGAGCACGGTACGTCTATGGAGATAAAGTTTTGCAGTACAAGGAAGCATGTTTTGTCCGCACCTGTACATGGATGGAGCGGATCTATAGGCTGCTGTTCATGGAGAGGAACCTGTGTAAGCACCGCCATGGATTTGGTGCTTGGGGGGTGATGTTATGTATTTAATATTTCCTTACATGTTTTTATCTTCTTGTATATTCGTCTATGTATTATAAGTACTGTGTTTTACGTATTATAAATAGTCTCGTCTTTTGTAAATATATTAGAGTATAGTTAGAATACACATGATCCTATAAACAGTGTTACATTATTCCTCCACGTCATTCCTTCACCTCATTTCTCTCGGTCATCCTGGATCTCTCCTATTATAAATAAGCTTGTGTCCCTCCCTTGTCAAGACGCAACAGTTTGTGAGATTGGAAGAGATTTTGGTGAAGAGGAGAGAAAGAAAGAGCTTGGGTGTAGAGGAGAAGTCGGCTATTGAAAGGAAGATTATACAAGAAGGAACATCAAATATGCTGATCTTGTGGCGAAATTAAAGGAAGACCGCCCTAATAAACTCCTACCCTATCAATTTACAAAAATGCTGAACAAGTTGAACATCCAAATAAATAAAAAATCGGCAACATCTTTTAGTATATTTCTTCGAAGAGCTGTAGCAAGGGCTGAAAAATTTTAAGGTTTAAAAGATTTTACCTTAATAAGACTCTCACGTCCGTTATTGAGATTACACTGCACATGACTGGATGAGAAGGACAGAAAGGAAAAAACTTAATTTATTTTTTTAAATAAAGTCTTAAAGACATATTAGGTAGAAACCTACAAGCTCATATAAGCTGCAAAACACTTTTATGCAATAATTTTAATGTGGTGAAATTGACGTGCAACTTCATATTTATACGGAGTGTGAAATGCCTAAAGACTTAAGACATCTTGCGTATAAGTTCCTTGCGAAATTAAAATTAAGGGAAGGGGCATGGATTTTCATTTTTGGACCAATGGAAGGAGGCAGGGAGGCGGCCATAGCAAAAACTTGGTTTTTTTAATTGACAAATCAATAATAATTAATAAAATAGATGTATAAACAAGGCCTTTGGAGCTGCTGAAATGTGACTTTGATTTTGACAGCATATCAATTAGATATTTTAATAAAGAAATATGTTTTCTACTTGATAACTCTAACTTATAAAGCTTTTTTTCTAAAAACCAATAATTTGGATCAAAGAATTCCAGAACAAGCACAGAAAGATCCAACGAGAAAGTGTGAACGCCTCTTTTATTGTTTAAAGCTATTTTATGTACTATTAATTATTCATCATTAGTTTTTGTTTTTTTTAGTCATATTTGGACATTTATTATAAAAATGGTTTGAAACATTTGGATGAATAAAAAAACAAAAATAAACGGAGTATTTCCTGCTATATCCATATTTGATATGAAGTCAAATCGTTCGGATTACCATTTTTATTTATTTTTTGACTACTCAAAGATTCATTTCAATATTTACAATAAGTACATAAGGATAACATAATAGTTTGTTTTTTTCTTTTGTGGAAAAAGTTGATTTTGTCTTTATGAATATACTGGCGCTAGTAACCAGCATTACTCGTAGTTATTAGGCGTTGAAGAGCAAATACGCGTTTCTAGAATAGTATAAATTTGGAACGTTAATATAAAAACGACTCCCCAACAAATCAGCAATGTTACTTTTTTTCTTTTTTTATGAGCAAACGCGCACATTAACATGTTAGCTGTTGATTATTATAGTACTCAAATCAGTCCCTTTTATATTAATATTCTGTAAATTATACATTATTCTCTCTACAATTTGTCTTGGTGAGTAACGAGCTGTAATTGAATCAATTTGCGCATTTCATAATCATGACCCCTATTTTTTTGAAACTTACTCAACATATTTTAAGCCTAAAAATTGAGAGCAGATGACTTTTTTTTTGCAATTTAAGCAGTTAGTTTTTTGTAGTTGGGAACCGAACTAAATATAAAGTGCATGTGCTTATGAACGACTAAGAGTAGAATTGAGGATTTCTTGAGAAACTAAGGATTAATAATGGAGTAAATACTGATATAGAGTGGGACTTGAGTTTATTTGATTCCTGTCATAGCTGATTCCTTGCCAATCTAATGAAACGTTACGACAACTAAGCTACTTTCTTAGAAAATATTTTTCAAATGTTTAGGATCCATAAACTAATTCTTTATTTCTTTAAAATAACCTAATAAAAATTCTTTCAAATTATAACTCAAATAATCTATTCGTACATAACTTAATGGTAGTTCTATTTTATATAACATACACATTTTATATTGTTTTTTTTTACGATTTGCATTAATATTTGGATATGTTACAAATATGACTGCTAAATTTTTGAACCTTTTAACATATTTAAATTTTATATTCTACGTAAAATATATTAGTTTATTAATTGTGTGTATTTTTTTATGCTTGGCCTAATGTATAAGATGCCCAAATAAATAAACTTATATATTTAAAAAAAAATATGTTTTTTGAATATAAACTGTAAATTATACAAGAAACTTGTTCTAGTACGATTTTCTTAGAACGTTTAGACCTTTTTCAAAACCAAATACTCTTTTGTAAATTAACTTTAATTATTTAAGCTTCAAAAAGTTTGTTTGGTGTAAAAACAATAGAAAAACTGCGATATTATTCCTAGTAAAACAAAACCCTTAAAATATGGTGATTCTTACATTTTAAATTATATTCTCTAAGGAATGAATGATTGTATCTAAAATATAATAACATATTTAAAATCAAAAATTAAATTAAACATAACATAAATTAACTGTTATATTGATAATTGTGGTTGTTTTTTTTCATACTCAAATTTTGGCTCAAGCCCGTAAGAAAGGTAAAAATACCTAAAAACTTCAAATCGAAAATTTTCGAAAACAATATTGTGAAACAAGACAACTAAATACAAATTCATAATTATCTATTCATTAATTATTATAGTTTATTATAGAATTTAGCCCTTTACTGCCTGAATTTTATCTAATGCATTTTTAAAAAAATTATCATTTGTAGAAAAAGTGAATATTAATATCTATGCTTTGAAAGTACATTCGGGCGAATGACATATAACATATAACCCTAGAGATTCATAAAAAATATTTAAAAAATTCTAAGCATATAATAATATATAATTTCCTTCAAAAACATATTCTTTATATAGATCATAAACTAGCTTTTATCACAATGAAGTAGAAAATATAAAATTGGAAATTAATGCTACACCTGTTTATTTAAAAAGTTTCTTTTCTTATTTGTGAATTACATGATGAAAGTAGATATTTCTTATGTTTTTATTACCTTGTGAGTTTTTTCATCTATAAAATCAACTCAAAAGATCGTAAAATAATTAAATTATTGCCGAAATCCTCTCTTATTAATAATGATGGCCCATTTTTATAGATCAAAATATTATAGAAGGGGTTTCCAGGCTTCGAAAAATTATAATTAGTAATCACTTTATTTTATCGAATGCATATACGTACAAGGTGGATACGTTCAAAACAAATCCTCCTAACAAGCCAAGGAGATATACAAGATCAGTTTATTTATCAAATCATTTATTGCTCATTAAAATATTATCAATAATTTTGGATTATGGTACTGATTCAATTCACCTCAAAAGTGGATTTGATATATTTTGAGTGTAATGTTTTCAACTATTCTATCTATTCAATTTTTTTTATTTTTTAAGTATAAAAGATATTTCCCAAAGATTAATATTTTATTTATTATTCATAAATCTGTGAGAAAGGAAGATACGTTTTATAAAAACATGATTGGTAAGCATAATTATATGATGTATACACATACATAGATATTGACATATAAATAGAGTTTTAAATCTTAAGTTGTTATTTGTGAGTGAATTTTTTAGTAGTTAGCAAAAAATAATTTTGTTGTTTATTTTCTACAGCTGTTTTTGTTATTCATTATTCAAGCTATAAAAAGTGCAAATAGGTAATAATAAAAACACTAAAGAGGAGACAAAATGTTTGAAATAAAAAGTAAATAATATCAATATATCTTAATTATGTTCAGGACTCAAGTAACCTCGATCAAAAAATATGGATTATAAATACAGGTGTGAGTGTCTAAAACTGAACACTCCTTTAAATTTTAGCCGTTTTTCCTTGCTACAGGCTTGAGGGCTTGACGAGGGGTTCTCTTGTAGTCCTTAAGGCCAAGATCTTTCTGAACTAGCTGGTTCATGGTCTTTTTACTGACGTTGAACTCCCTGGAGAGGCCGCTGACCTGTGACCTTGCCTCTCTTGTCCTCGACAGACTTTTTCACGGCAGCAACCATTTCGTCCGAACTTCGAGGCATTGACTTAGATCTTGTGGTCGCCTCAGGAGTCCCTTTAGCTACCACGCTGTAAACAGTGGGGTGGCTGCAGTTCAGAACCTTGGTAATTTCAGTGGGACTTGCCCCTGCGCGGAAAGTTCCAAAATTGTTCCTCGACGTCTCTCCATATTATCGGCTGTTGTTTCACTGTTGCTATTTAGATTTTGCTGGAGTTTTGTTTATAACTAGTCAAGACCCTTGCCTCGAAGTATAAACCGGTTTCAATTCAATAAAATCATGAATATGTGCATGGTGTAAAATTTAAAGGAGTGTTCAGTTTTAGACACGAACACCTGTATCCTTCGTATACATATTAGGGTTATGTATTTTTGTTTAAAAATAAATTTTATAATTTTTTATAGCATATTTAAAATTAAAATTCTATGAATTATGGCTTTAATTAATTATTTTATATTAATTTTTCATTCTAAAGAAAAAAACATAGCCCTGTCCAAAACGTTGACTTGTATTAAATTTCATTAGATGATTCTTAGTAAAAAAAAAACGCGATATAACAATGAACTGTGCAAGAAATGAAAAAAAAGCATATACATCATTTTAGATATATCAGAATAATCCTACATAAAGTGTAACCTCTTATTGTTTCTTTAAGTAATTCGAGTAATAATGAAAAAAAAAAATTTTTTTTTTTTTGAAAATACATTTTTTTATGTCTTATTTAGAAAAATTAAATACTACCCCAATGTACAATAATATAAAAATAATTTTTTAAAGTGATACTCCGGCTACGGTTAACACCCAGATCCATTTCAAGTATTTACACACACCTTTTCTCATCTCTTGGGGGAGTCATTAACCATTACCTCCTTAAGCTATCCTTAAAGAAAAAATATGGTTTTTTTTTTAAACCAACAAAGAACACATTGAATGAACATTCTTTTTCCTTTTGCTTTTTGTTTTGGGAAATCAAAGTGTTATTTTTTTTATTATTAAAAATTATGTAATAAATGTCTACATTAATAATTTTTCTGATATTACTAAATAAATAAAAAGACATTAAAGTATATTTTTCAAATTTCTTAAAAATATATATTACGTGATTGTTTAATTAAATTCTCTCTTTTCTTTAATATTGTTTTTAAATTTACAAGTACAGAAACATGCCTCAATAACACCTTTACAAGCTGAGTAATATAACAAAAAGGAACTTTCGTATCAAATAGACCGTCTCACCCTCTACATAGGTACTAGTGATAAATGGATAGACGTTTAGCCCACGGGTCCCACGGATTGGGATGTATATTTCCCACCACTGAACACAAATCAGTTCCTTCATCCCTTTGTAGATAATTTTGTTTGCTTAATAAATTCCTTATTTATTTCTAAACAGGTGACTCTTTTTCAAGTAATATACAATGGGCTAAAAACGAAAGCAAATCCTAATTTTTCTACAACACACACTGAATTTTCTATACACTTTTCAAAGAAAGAAAAGTAACCCTGATTTGGATCTGAGAACTTTTTTATGGGAACTAACATTACATGCATAGTTAAGAGTGGCAGATTCAGCAATTCCAGATAATAGCTAATACATAAATTGTGGGAGTTGAGGAGGTTATTTTTAAAAGTGCACATCGTACTAAAAAAATTAAAATGTAATTTTAAAATGAATGAAAATAATTTTAGGCTAATTCGTAAAATATATGTTAAATGTCAGGAGGGCTGTGTTACAAAATTCAATGACACGTTTTTATACATAAATAAATATAAAAACTGTGAATAGTAATAAAATCAATCTTCTTCCAATATTATTTAAAATCCCCTGTAAAATCCTCAATTTTCCCCTTGTTAGTCATTTTTTTAACTAAAGTAGAAAAGTAAGTTAATTTGCTCCATATTTAAAACGACTAGGAGTGACTATAAATAAATTGTATTTCAAAATTTTAAATTAATGTAGCATGCCCCAGTTTTCATGGGGTCAAGGAATAATTCAAATCCTTCAGACCATCTAAAAGTTCAGGACCAAATTGACTTAAACCAGTTGTACTAAACAACATGGGGACATATTAATATACTACACCTCTTAGGTTTATGGAGTGATTTTCAGTACTGGCTATGCACCAAGGATCCAGCGAGATATGAGAGTTGTAGTTTTGGCGAAACTTGGTAAACACGACTACCGCTCAGTTTAATCATTTAGACCTATCACCCTCTCAAACTACATCCTTAAGGGACTCGAAAGAATTGTAAAGTGGAATGTAGAATAAGTCATCCCTAGACTTCAGTCGTATCATGATTACACAAAGGGTCTATCAACTGAAACGGCCTTGTCACAAGCAACAAATTAAATTGAAAAATCTATTTATCCGAAACAATGATAAAGTTGGGAATGTCAGAAAGCATCAAATTTTGTACTGGGGCCTTTAGTTACAGTTACAATCACGGCTGAATTAAAAGGTGAAAAATCAAAGTCAATCCAACGTCTTGTAAAACCTCAAGGGGGATTTTTATCTTCAATAGTGTGGAATATAATTATGAATACCCTCTTGACTAGTGTTGTGCCAGTACTTATTTATTCAGTCCATTCCAGTCTTAGGACCGGTCCTTAACTATCGGTCCTTGGAATTTTGTATAAAAATATCGATGATTTATTAAGCCAAATGAGATATATTAAATATGCATTAATATTAAAAATACATATCTTGAAAAAAATATTATATTTCCATTATAATACAATATAATACGACCATTTCCTATTGTTATTTGGTTATATAATTTATTTTATACAGAATAATTAGAAGGGGGAAAGCACCCTCATTGACGTCACAATGGATCGATTTTACCCTATTTAAGGACTGATAAGTAGGAATGGACTGGACTGGATGGGACCGAACTAGACTGGACTGCAGTCCTGGGTCCTAAATAAGGAAAGCCACAACACTACTCTTGACCGAGTTTAAAGAAGGTGCAGTCCAATTTATAGGCTCTACAGATGATATCCTTCTATTAATAAGTTGTAAAAATACTAGTAACCCTGTCAATGGGATACAGGATGCTATAAGTTTGGTTCTGGAAGGGGGGAAAACTAATGGTCTCACCTTTAATCCATCAAAATCAAGTGCTACAGTCTTCTCAAAAGCATCTCAAATTTAGATCTAAATACTTTCCACAATTATATATGGATGGCAAAGTTATGAAATAAGCAACCCAAATGAAGTACCAAGGTGTGGTGTTGGATCAAGAGCTCACTTGGACCGAATAACCGAAAGAAAAAGCTGTGAAGTTTTCCCATATATGGTACATGGCAAAGTTTGTCATAGGGCAAAAGTGGGGGTTAACCTCAAATAAACTTCTCTGGCTCTATTAAGCTATGATCAATCCCATCATCAAGTAAGGTTTTTTGTATAGGGCACACTGTTATTCAAAAGAAAGGAAGGTGGAATGAGGAAATTAGCCACCATTCAGAGAAAAACACTCTTGGGCATTGACTCAACACCAACAACAGGAATAGTTGGCCATTACTTCCCTCGACCTCTACATACAAGCTCAAGCAACTAAGTCTAGCAGGAGAACAAGGCGCTTTCTCCGGGGAACCTGGGATGGTGTTGGTGACACACAGGTGCAGGATGGGCTTTTACTCGAGGTGAAATGTCAATTCATCAATGATTAGCATCATTAAATAACGAATCAAATAATAAGCAGAAATCATTGCCATCGCATAATCCGTGGTAGCTCTTCTTAACCAAGACAAGCCATCAAAAAATGTAATCATTCGATTGGATTCTCAATTGGCAATCGCTGCTATTCAAAATCCGTTTACAAAATGTGATACAGTTATGAAGTGCAAAGAAATATTAAACATCAGAAGATGGGAAATAAACATATATCTTGATTGGTTCAAGGGTCATTCACATATTTCAGGAAACGAATTTTCAGAATATCTTTCAAAGTAATTTATTCTTCGAAGTTTGGTGCAACAGATACAAGGAAGATCAAAGAATGAAACATATAAGTCACATGTTGAAGAAACCAAACCAAAAGAGTTTCATACTTTCGTTTAAAACATGAACTTACTTGTTCTAGCCTACACAGATCATGGATCATTTTTGGCCCATCTGAGCAAATGGAAAACTACAAGTGCAATGTTCAATATTTGCATGGAAGAATCAAAAAGTGCAGACCACCTTATTAACAAATGTTCAACACACTCATATGAATGATACCAAGCCATAAAAGAAGAGGATGAAGATTTTCGTATTCTTATATTTATGATATACACACAAATGAAATAAATTATTGATAATAACTATAAAATTAAGTAGGACTTAAGATCAAATTCTGCTGTAGTTGCACATATAACCTTTTGTGTGGGCGTGTTCTTTGTCGTATGTATGTATTTTTTTGAAACGTATGCATATCTGTACTATTTTATAAAATATGAATTTTCTATGGTAGTAATAAATTCTTAACTTACCACAGTCTTAAAAAGAAAAAAAACTAATAGTAGACAAAGTAATTGTACACCACTTAAAGTTAAGAACTCAACTGACGTCATTATAACGGTTGTTCCCACTTATTTTTATGAAGGTGTCCAGTAATTATCTCGAACGTATTACCATTTAGCAATATACTAATCTGAAACTTGAAAAGCAGTTGGTTATTTATTTTTATGAATATTATAATACATTAATAACTTACTAAGTTTGATTTGCCAGCATCATCATGAATCAGATGTGGTTTACATACATTCATATTTTTAATGTAGGACAAAGTTATTAAATTGTGTTTGACACAGGATGGGGGATAATAACAACACATTTTTTTGTCATCAGGAAGGTAACTCCAAATGCCCTTTGTTAATTGCAGTCCAGAAGTAGGGATTTTTTAAAAATACATTTCACTAATAATACTAATTTTACAATACAGAAAGGTAGACATAATCTATAGATTATTAGTTACATGTAGATAATTTAACAAAGAAGGAACAAAAAAAAAGTAGGCATCAATCATTTTACCCCTTTTCTTATCTCATTATAGCTATTTTTCCTCCATCCAGTGATAAAAATCCTCTGTATAATGGGCATGTAAAAAAAAAATCAACATGGTAACCCTCACAATTTGAGGAATGTTTTGATGGAGATCAGTACAATTAGCCGTGAGAAGGGAGGAGGTAGAGACGAAAATAAACAAGAACATTAGCAAAAAATACTCCGATGTTGATCCCCAATTTTACTTTGAGTCCAACAAGTACTTACAAATACAAATATAACTCCGTAGCAACCCTTTAAGGTTACGTTACGTCTTTTATGAGCACACAAGAATAGTTAATTAGGTTTTGAATATGATTGAATCTATTTAGGAAAGCATGCTCACTACTCAATAATTATATAATGATGACAACTACTAAGGAAAAGAAAATTTATTCTTACATTACTAATTCCAGAAAAAAAAATAGAACTGTCTAATAAATTCAAAGAATTTACATCACTCTTTTTAAATTCTAGGTATGAGTAATGGGTATTTTATTAATATATAATGGAAAATTGAATTTGACGTGTAAAAATTTAGTTATCCTATTAATGTAAAAAAATGAATTATTAAAGTTACAACTTGGAAAATCAGATTGTGGAAGTTATATAGGCATAAACGGCATTGTCAGATTATTTCTTTATAAAATATTGTTTTATGTAAACGGATAAACATTTTGAATTTTCCTCAGACGATGTTTACATGTAGATGATGACTTAAGGCGTGTTACCACATCTATCCTTCATGTACAAGAATAAGTGTATGTATAGGTTAAAAAATATATAATGGAATCGCAGTATCTCATGGACAACACGCTCAGAAGAAAATAAAATTCTTGAACTCAATGTGTGAAGATTCGCCCCCAGGAGTTTCCTAGAAAAAAAAAAATATTTTAGATATATGGATTTCACTAGAATAATCCTTGGTTAGATGGAGTAAATGTAATACTTCAATGTTGACTGATACTTATACACTGTGCATCTCCATCTAACCAAATCAAGGAACATTATTAAATAAATATATATATTTATAAATGATGTCGAGAGAAGAGTTGCTATAAAAAAAATTATATGTACAAGATTCAGAAGCAAAACTGCTAATTATATAATTAAAATACAGAAGTTTTGTTATTTTTTCCTGCATATTCCGAATCTTTTGTCCTTTCTAAATAAGTAAACAATAATAAACATATTTCAAATCTTTAAGTATGAGTGAGCAAGAAGCAAAAAGTCAAAGGATCTTAGACCTTCTGAATGCCAAAATTGAGGTGACAGAGGTGATGGACATTGTGAAGTGCTCCAGGAGCCTCATTTTCAAGGTGGCTAAGATGAAAAAGGATGGAAAAGACCTCTTAAGGAAAGAACGAAGTGGGGGACACAACTTAAAAGGGATTCTGAGTTTCTGGGGGACTTGAAGAAGGACCCCCACAAAACCCATTAATCGCCTCTCTAACGAGTTTGACGTGGACGAGGAGACAATCAGGAGGGCTGTGGAGGAGGACTTGGGGGGGTTCCTTATACACAAGGAACCCACGCCACCTGATGACAGACACTCTGAAGAAAAGTAGACTGTAGAGGTTCAAGAAAGTTCATGTGTGGATCAAAGGAAATATATCCACCATAAAAAATTTCTCTCAAGAGAAGATTTTCACTATGAACTAGATCTACAACTGTCGGAGCGACCGTTGGCTTGGGGGATCACCAGAGGAGGTCAACGGAGTGTTCCACACAAAACATCTGCCCAAACAATGGTCCTTGTGGTAGTAATGTCCGACGGCAAGAAGATACCTCCGTTTTTTCTTAAGACTGGTGAGTAAATCGCCAAGGAGGCCTACTACAAGGTGCTGAGGTTCACCATACTACCATGCCTCAATGCCACCTACCCAGAGGACAACTATGTATGGGCCCAGGATGGTCCACCCTCACACACATCGGCCAAATGCCAGGTGCTTTGTCCCAACAACTTGGCTGATTTTTGGCCAAGGATATGTGGCCATCATCTTTGGCGGATTTGAACACGTTGGACTTTGCTCTGTTGGGAACTTTGGAGAAGGAGACTAAATCTCATCCGAACGTGGACTCCCTGAAGCCCACCATTCTGAAAGAGTGGAACAACTTGTCGGAGAAGTTCATCATCAACTCTTGCAAGGCTTTCCACTATCGTATGGAGCCTGTAATTACTGCTGAGGGCGGCCGTATTGAGTGAACATGTTCACAAAGGTTGTGTCTCATAGTTTTGTTAAAAAAACTGTCAAAATGATTGACATTTTTCTAAAATCAGCCATTCAGTTCAAGTTTGGCTTCCGAACCTTATATATACCTTGTAGACAAGTACACACACAATAAATGAGTTAACCCGCCTTAAAAAGGTGTATTGAAAAAAATTATGTTTGCAATTACATTTGTATGTCAGGAGGAAATCAAGAATAGCAAATCCTACAACAAATCTATATTCATAAAGCAAAGTTTGTCTTTTTGAATTATATATATATAAATGAATTTTTTTCCTGAAATGTCATTTTTGAGTGTACCTTACTTAATTGATCAAAAAAAAAGCGTGCACGTTACTATAAAAAGAAAGTAAAAATATATCTATAGAGTTGTATAGAACGTTATATAAAAATGATTGAAATATTGCAGAATCTACGGTCAACTCATACTATTAAAGAACTCTTTAATGCATATAGTTCCATAAGATATGAATTGTATAATCATTTTTAAATAAAATTTATGTAACTTAAGCTCATGTTCAAAAAGAAAAGAAAAAGGAAGTAACTTAAACCTTATACAAAAGAATGAGATTGACTTCATAGTAGGCTTAGAAAAAAGTGTGTTTAGCTAAAGTTGAGCTAGGAAACTCTCTAGAGACTTTTGTACTCACTTGCCCTATCACATCATATTAAAAAAGAAAAGAAAAATTGAAAAAATAATAAATTATGAATATGGCATAAGTTTAGAAATACAAAGCAGTTTTTAGCCTCAAGTTTTTGTTGTTGCAAACCTGAAGATTATTATTTTTATTTTCTCATTATTCTCTGATTATTTAGCAGAGAACATGTAAATGTTGAGTAATTACGGGGAGTGTGCTTATGAAAAATTGAGAATAACGCTGAGGATTTGTTGCAAAGTTATCTTCTACATACATTAATACAGCAAAATATGTCTGTTTATTGATGCTTAATTACTCTAGACAATGTCATGTTCTACAGCAAATCAGTGAATAATTACATAAACACTCATGGTATGTTTTTAGTTTTTTTGCTGAAGTTATATGAATGCAATTTATAAGTTGGCTTGATAACACAAATTTACGAAGTATGCAGATAAATAAAGCTTAATTTCATGTTATATGGAAGAATTAAAAATTAATTTATATGCATTAAACTTTTTAAATATAAAATATGACTTGAGTTACAAGATATATATGCTTTTGATACATTTTATTAGGACTTAACATAATATTAACAAGCAACATGAAAAGATTTTTTTTTACCTGTCAAAGGAAAGATGTAATTTATTTATTTTTATATCAAATAATAACTATTGTTACATTTGTACGTTTATACATAAAATATGATGTAAATCGTCTGATAGAAAGAAGTAATACATAAAATGGTATAAGACTTTTAATGCCATTTTATTAATACTCTTAAATGTAAATTTTTATCATGCACATTAGATTGTCTCCTTTTGGGGTATTTTTTAAACGTTAAATCGTTATTTTTCTGGAAGATATTCATTAAAAAATATATGTAGAATTGTCTGGTACTGACTATTTAACTTTTGCGTTATGTTTGACACTTTCAATTTTTTTTTTTTTTTTTTTGCCTATAGTACTGTTTACACTCTTTTTTTAATAAATTGTTTGACTTTTTTCATCTAGTCTGCATAATTTGAAAATTTGAACACTCTAAAAAGTGGTTGAATGGCTGTGCACGTTTTGCAATCAAAGATGTTGTCACTGGTTATTTTGATGGGGATACATTATATGGATGCATTGGATTCAGGTTCATTATAAGCATCTTTATTTTATGTTCATTTTTTATGTGCCAATTATTTTTTTTACCATTTGACCACCAATAAAGCCCCCCCCCCCTCCCCATATCAAAGTGAGTTTGGATGAGGAGCTTTTGTTCACATTTCTTGATCACTTTTTATATTATCTTTTTGTCAAACAAAACTTAAATAACTTCTATAAGGTTTTTTAATTGAAAAAACTGTAGCAAAAGATTGGAATAGCGATAAGAATACAAAAAAAGAGATTTTAAAGATCGAAGATCTTTCAGGGCCTAAAGAAAATTTTATTGATAACCCAAAAAAATTATAAGATTGTTTAACGGTTTTTAGTAAAAATATACTGTACATTGTCTGAAAATGTTTCCAAATCAAATATAATTAAGTACACTGTATAACTGGTTGTAATTCTACATAATATTAAAATAACTTTTGTGTGTGGTATGTACGACCCACTTAGAAAAGGAATGATAACAATGCAGTAATTTAAAAAACGGAGACAGATACAGACTTTAAATATTCAATAATAGTTGTTTAGAATTTTAACTTACATATGTAAGGCTATGTTAAATTTCGATCAGACCAAATTCCTGGCCTCTATTAGGCATGTTTGATGTTTCGTAAAAAAGTTGATTATCTCATAAAAAAGATCGATTCCCAGTGTCTCAAATTTTTTTTAGCCATGGATTGTCGATTATAAAATGTACCAAAAAAAGTTCAAATTAAAAAAATGAATTATTGTACTAACACAAAAGTGAGAATGTATATTAAATACGAATTAAAAAAGGGAATTAGTAAAAAGATGAGTAACTTAATCTTAGTATGTATCTTCAATCTTGATTATGGTTGAAAATAGAGCATGGAAAGTTAGTAACGGCAATAACAATAAATAAATCAGAAGGTGACCATTTAAAAAAGTTGTTTTATATTTACCAAAATCAGTATATTCACATGGTCAATTATATATTGCAATTTCAAGAGTGTCAAAAGGGGGTGTGGTTTTGATTATATTTACATCAAATGGAAGAATAAATATTTTTTACAATATAATTTTATCACTTATATAATTATAGTGGTTATGATTACAGTGTATAGTAAATATTTTTAGTTTATAGCACAAACTAGCTAAGTATAAATAAAATCTTTAAGATAGCGTGTTTGAGCTAGTAGTTAACTAATATTTTAGTAGCTGGAAGATTTACCCCAATTGATTTTTTTTATATCTAATGTATTTGTGGTACTCAGGCCTTTACGAGACTTAGTATATGAAATTAAAGTAAACACACTAACTTATTATAAATCTTCTTTTATTAACTACCTCGCTCCCTCTGGTCCTTCTTCCGATCAGGGGTACCACCTACCATGTCTAAACATGGTCACTACACTTCACCCTTTCTGAAAAACAAAAACAAGCAACAATAAACGATGAAAACAAAAGAACGCACAAAATTGTAAATTAAGCATAACTATGTGACACTTTAAAAATAAAAATTATTTGTATTCCAATGAACTCAACGCAGGTTTTAGGGTTGATATGGATTATTTATTAAGATCCTTTTATTTCCACTTTGAAAGTTGAGTTGTCTCTAGGTAGAACGTTATACGGACCTAAATAGCATTCTGTTTTTCCAATTATATCATCCCTAACCAAAACTCTCTTACATTTACAGATTTTCTTCCAAGTCCAAACTTTCTGTGGTTATGATGATTAGTTCCAGGATACGGTATAGCTCAAACAATTTATCGAACTAAATCTGGTGTTGAATCTATACAAAATTATCCAATGGTTTATCCGGGAATTTGTATACTTTCCCCATATACCATTTCTGCTGGGGTAAAACCACTATCGTTCATTTCATTGTTTCTCATCTATGACAAGTATAATGGAAGATTTTCATCCTATTCACCCTCATTTGCTCTAATTAATTCCTTTAGTTTTCTATGCCTTCTTTCCAGTAATCAATTAGCTAGTGGTCTGGAGGACGAAGTAGTTGTGTGTTTGATCCCAAAATCTTTGATGAAATTAAACCATATTGCACATTTTTTGTGAAGTTTGGTTAGGCATTGGTTCAGTACATATCCATTTGGTGAATGAATCAATGCCAGTGAACAAGTAGTTTTTTTTTTTACTTGATTCTTCTAAAGGCCCAACAATATCAACAAATGTGTAGTTAAATCTAGCTTATGGTATAACTTGAAAAGTTAAAGGGAATATGTTGAAGCCTTGTAATTTTTGTCTTTTGATTTTGATTACACTATTTGATGACCCTTTCAATCATTTTATTGTTCCATGTTCTCTTACTATGTTTCGTTTGATACGTTCGATTGTAGCATATTCTCCAACGTGCCTAGCGACTTCATGTATTGACATGGATTTTTCTCAATCCATTACCGATAAAACTGGTTTGTCAACTTTAATAAATTTATAAGACGTAACAAAAGGCTGGATACAAAATTTTCAGAGCCTATTTTGTAACTAAAGTTGGAGATGTATTCCGAAATTGGAGAGAAATTTCGAGTTTGTCTGTTTGTCCAATTTGGATTTTTGCTCTCAATGCATTCAAAATCATGTTGTGATCTGTTAGTACATCAACCTCGCTACTTTCAATCATGTGACTGTACATTTTTATTATTCAATAAATCGATAGTAATACTGTTTTCAGCTCCTTTTAATTTCCTGCTATAAAATGCGAGAGGAAGAATATCATTATCAATTTCTTCTTCAATAACTCCTGCAATAGGGGCAATCAGATGCATCAGTTGTATTTATAACCTTTGCTCCTGTTACGGGAAAGTTAGTCTGACCCATTTGGAAAGGAGTTGTTTTATTTCATTGAAATATAGTTTGTCATCCGAGGTCAACAAAAAATTTCATCTATTTATATAGAGGTTCAACTATTTCTGCACAATTTGGTACGAATTGATTATAATAATTAATTAGTCCTATTAGCTTACAGATGTCTTTATTTATTGTTGGTAATTTTTACACATTTTGAGAACCTTCCTAGATTCATCTAATGGAGCTATTCCAAATCGGTTGATATTGTATTCCAAATATTTTATTGTCTCTTTTCCAATTTCACACTTGCTAATGTTCAGTACTGGATTGTTTTGTTCTAGGCTCTTGTATACCTGTCTGATTGAGGATTCATTGCTTTACTAAAATACTAATAAATCCTCCATATAAACATAAGCTCCGCCCAACCCTTGAATTATGGAGTTAATGTATCTTTGAAACATTGGTCCTGATTTTTTTAGTCAAAATAGCATTCTAATATATCGAAATGAACCAAAGGGGTCTAAAATGTAGTCTTATCCTTATCTTGGTAGTATGCTTGAGCAAGGTCCAATGAAGAAAAAAGTGCACACTCAGCTAAAGAGTTTGCGAGATCATGAATGTGAGGAGGTTAATAGCTGTCGTGGATTGTTTGATTATTTAAAAGTCTAATATTTTACATATTCTCCATGATCCACAAAGATTTTTTTAACAATGTGAATCGGCGAACTCCATGGGCTATCCGATCTTTCAATTATTTTTGTATTGACTAACTTATCGATCTCTGCCTTCACTGCTTTTAATTTTTCTTTATTTAATCTATGAGGTTTATATCTTACAGGTATTCTAGTAGTTATAGCCCTGTGAAATATATTCTTATCAATATTAAACTTGTTAAAAGTGATAAAGTATCTACACAGCTTGGGAAACTCTTCCTTAATTAAACTTTTATTGAAAGAAGTTTAGGACATTCGATTAGATTTTTCTCAATATGTTTCCAGAGGTATTCTTCTGCCTTGAATGATAAAATGACTTCGTGAAATATCGAGGGTTATATTGTTTCTTTTGAGGAAATCGAACAACAGTATAGTGTGTTTGGCATACGCAAATTGGAACGTCCAGAAGATTTTCTCTTTTAATATTTAAACCGGATGAACAATATGTCTTTTATGTCTAATTCCAGACCAAATGGTTGCAAATAATATCAAAAAACTTGATTTTGGACGATAGACGTCTTTTGATATTGGTCTTGATGGAAGAATACTACAAGAAGAACCTGTGTCTACTAAATATTTATTTTTATTTTTATGTTTGTAAAATAAAAGAGAGACACAGAGTAATTATCATACTCATTTACTTTATAAACATAATCACTGTCATTACTATCAACGGCATTAATAATTGATTTTTTTAACTGTAACGGGGGACATATATTTGGAGTTACACATTTTCAAGCTTTTGATCCAGATTTTGGATGATAAAAGCATACTTTCTTCTTTCTTGATTCATGTGGAAATGATGAATTTATTATAGCAGGTGTCTTTTGAATAGCGTTGACCTGATCAATTAGTAATTCATTTGTCTCGGAATCTAAAGATTTGTAGAGTACATAGAAATGATCAATAGATTATTTTCCAAATCGAGATTGAAATATTGGTTTGCATTCTTGTGTAACTCCACTTAATGTTGCGAATTTGATTGAATTTTCACATGGATACGTATTGGATGGAAATATCAATTTATTTGTATATAAGATTATTCAGGTCTTGCTTTTGCTTGTAATAATTCAATATATTTATCCATTCGAGATTCCTCACAAGGAGCATACATTTTAAATGATATACTTATAATATTATCATAAGGTGCATCTCCACTTACGTCGAGCTCTGATTCGTCAAAGTGAACAATTACTTCCTCAGATAATCCCGATATAACGTGGAATTATTTATTCTTTGGATATTTCACACCTTTGAGATGAAATTGTGCTTCTATTTTTAATTAACCATTTTTTGGGGCGTTTTGTCAAAAAAGGAATCAACTTAACAGGAACAGTGATATTTACCATAATTTGAAATTTTATTTATTTATTTTCACTAGAAAAGTTGTCTTTTAACATCTATATTCTTTACTTGACATTGTGACAATTAATATTTTTGTTAAATTTCATCTAAATAGCTGCGGGTGCGCTACGTCATAGGAGGGGCATTACTCATGGATAGGAGTAACAGTATAAAATATCATATCATAACTGATTGTTCTTAAAACTTTAATTTTTATTTGCTATTGTAGTCTTTGATGATTTTGCTTATAGAATAAAGTTACCACCTCTCTTTTTATATTATACGTAGGGGTCACCATTGTGGTACTCGGGCCTTTACGAGACTTAGTATATTAAATTAAAGTAAATACACTAAGTTATTATAGATCTACCTTTATTAACTACCTCACTCTCTCTGGTCCCTCTTCCGATCAGGGGCGCACCCTACCATGTCTAAACATGGTTACCACATCTTTAATTTGTATTTATTAATTAAATATAAGTTATCTAATTAACTAATTTATATTTAATTTCTACACTTTTCCTTCCTCTAAAATATTCATTACTTTCTTTTAAATTATTCAAATAATATTTTTAATTATGTTATACTTCGAAACATTTTCAAGCAGCCTTACATTGCATATTCATTTAATATTCTATATGAAAATTAAAAGTTAAACTGAAAAATCAATCAAAATGGAACTGGTTATGACAAGAAATCTTTTGAAGTTTTGATCTAAGGTTTTTTCTTTCTTTTTTACCTATCGTATAATGCAATTAAAATAAAAATAATAAATTTTGTAGAAAACCCCTCATTTTACTTAATTTTTTGTATGCTAGACTTATTTTGCAAGAAATGTATTTAAAAATAACTTAATTCATATTTTATCTTCCGAATTCTATTTTTTTTTTTTTTTTTGTTAATTTTAATTTTAGATTATACAGTTATTTCACTTTAGTACATTGCTCAACATATCGAAATTATACTTCAAAAATGTAATATTTTTAAAAGAATGCCTTTAAAGGCCCAACTTACTGCAATTAAAAGTTTGATATATCATTTTTGTATCATATAAACAAAATACCAATAATAATAAATTTGGGTGTTCAAAGTTCTGAATTTGTTGCTCAATGTATTAATATTTTATGTAAACCAATTTTCTATTATAAAGAAATACACAAAAGTAGAAAAAACTTGTTACAGTTTTTAAATAAAAATAAACTTTGAAAAATCATGAATTCTCGTTATTCTTTCAAATAAAAGTCAGAAAAGATACATAATAAAAATATTTAATGTCTAACTTACAAATATTAAACAAAGAAAAATGTCAAACTACATATTATAATAAAAATTAAACTTACATATTTATTTTTGATTCAATTAAAAGTTTCTTCTATGAATAAAATGGCATATAGCTTATATAACAATTTGAAACATGGACATGTATACGTTTATAGTTGGGTTTCTTAGTTCCCGAAAAATTGTTGTTTGGGTTTTTGAGTTTGTCAATTATAAATATTGTGTAGAGTAAGTATATCTTTTTAAAATGTTATACAATTCCTACCTAAAGCTTTAAAACAATGGCAAAATACGCCTGTCAACTTGAGTAGATTAATAAACTTTCCCTAGCGCATGATTCCATTTTCTTGTATGACGTCACTCTATTATTTTTAGCCTTTTTTTCCCTATGCCATATTCAATTTTTTAGTTATCAAGCATTATTCAACACTACTGGTTGACAAAGAAAGTATTGCTAAGGACTGCACTTTGTACAAATATGGTCACAGTTCTTTGTTTCGGCACAATTCTCATTATCAGTAATAGAACACACGTTTTTGTTAGAGACTCCGAGTCCATCTTTTCCGTTTTGCAATTCAAATCTGCAAAAAGCAAAACAATTAAATTGTAATTTATAATTTTTGGAGGATTATCTATATATTAAATACGAATGTCTATGTATGTGTGATTGTGTAAGGCAATCACTGCCAAACCAAAGCATCGATTTTGCTGAAATTTTTCCAATATATTTTCAAAACTCAAGAGATGGTTCAAGTAAGAATTTTTTGACTAACAAACAAAGATTTGATATAAAAAAAATAAAGACCATAAAATTTTAAGAATTATTCTCGCAGTATGTTAGTATGTATATTTGCACAATTATTTAAAGAAGATTATTAGGCTTAGAGATGAAAAAAAAGAAGAGATAAAGTAGGACAAAAGATTCTAGATAATAACATGTAAGTTGAGCAAACGCCAGTTTAACTTGAATATTTTTTCTTCCCTTTTCTTTGAGTTATTCCAAGTAGAGGGCAAAATAGTGTGAGAGAAAAAAAAATGCTCCAAACACTGTCGTTCAACATAAACCAAAAGAATATCAGCTCTGTATATAAAACAATTTTTTTTTTGTCGCTTTTGACGTAGTTTTCTCTTTCAGGGAGTAAAAATATTGCTAATTTCTTGTTTTAAGACATAATACTCAACGCATAGTTATTCACGACTGAACCTGCCAAGCGCAATATTACACTTTATCGTAAGATTCGGTGTAACTAATAATGAACAAGATTTACATTAGGATGCATCAGAATCACCCCCCTCCCAGGTAAAAATATTGACTTGGGGGTATAATAAAAATGTTCTACCTATAATAAAAACTCAATGTAAAAATATTTTGAAGTTCTACTAAATTTTACATGTGCTACATTAAGCATTTTGAATACCAAAAGTTACCAAAAAAAATTATATGACTTATTTAGAAAAAATGAATCTATACTTTAGAATTTAATGTTATAAATAACTTAAGAATAATATAGCCCATGTCCTTAAAATTTGCAAAAAAAAAAAAAGTTTAGTGGCTTAGCTGTCATAAAATAAATTACAGATCAGCTGTCATAAAACCTTTGAGGAAGAAAATAAACAAAAACTCACTCTGTACATAGCAAAAATATATAGAATGGAATTACTCCGATGTGGATCCTTAATTATACCCTGAGTCAAAGAATGACTTATACCTATAATTCCTAAGAACCCCTCATTCTTACTTCTCCGTCTTTTATGCTCACACGAACTAGATAACCCTTTTTCAAGAACTAACAATAAGATAACCGCTTTAGAATTTAAAAAATCAAGTTCAATTTGCAGGCCCAAAAAGTATTTTTTGTATTCTGAAACCTTTTTTATACCCCTCTAAATATTCTCTCTAACAACAATCTTTCTGTCAAATATCAAAATACTTTGTATAATATAAAAGGGTTCTTGTCAAACTTTTAATGAGTTTGTCAAAAAAAGGAAATTATATTGTCAAAAAGTCTTATATTTACCAAATTAGTTTTGGGGCATTCGATGTCAAGTGTGTTATGGATTTGCCATTAATATCTCAAAATTTAATTATATTTGAGTATGCATGTTAATTTTACTTTCAAAATAAAAATAGTAAATGTTCAAGTCCATAGGATGACAAGGACACTATTTATGAAACAATCTTTTTTTAGAACAAATTTTTATATTTATTAAAGGGCAAATTAATTAAATAACACTCCGTGGGGATGGAGCAAAAGTATTAGAAGTCACATTTTGTAATTCTTTGTAAATATCATATTTACATAGTTTTTAACATGTTTCAAATATCCACTTTTAAAAATTCAATTTTCAAACCAATATTGAGAAGTAGGTATAGGAAATATGATATTTAGAAATATATATTTTATGCTCAAGACGGCACTTTTTATCCTTGTTTAGAAAGAAAAAAAAATTATGAATGTGTGGTGGCTATATCAAATTTTAAAAAATGCATTTTAAAAATTTCTTTTATTTTATGGAAAACTTTCATTCGTACAACTTGGTTCTAATTTATTAAAGCAATTGAAGGATTTTTTTTTGTTCATATACAAGTTATTATTAATCAAGATGATTATTAATTCAGTTGTATATATTGTATTATATGTAAACCCCTCGGTATGAAAATCTGAACGCCTCGAATTTTAAAATTCAACAAGATATAATTTGTTAATAAAATAGCATTTCAACAAAATTAATAATATGATCTTTAATCATTAATCTAGCCGCCCTTAGCGATAATGATGGTTTCTAGGCGGCAGTAGAAGACCTGGTACACGATCTGGATATAGTAGTCAGTCACAGTGCTGGCTGAAAGTGGCTTCTAGGGACTTGTTGCTTTGATGACGGACACTGCCTCCCTTCCAATCGATATGCACTCACAAGGCAAAGTCGAGGGAATTAGGATAAGGCCTTTGGGGCCAAAAGCTAAAAAGAAAAATAGTTGAATAGAACTCAAAAGACTCATTTAAAATATTCTTGCAACAGAGGAGATGGATTTATTTCATTTCTGGTCTCAAAAATGGCCTCTCCATCCTCACAATGCTCTTTCTACCCACTTTTGTTTACAGTTCTCTGGGCAGTTTGATGTGAAATCCTAAATTATTTTGCATGGTCCTTCATGGACTTGAGAGGAGTGGCCTAAGTTGGTTTCTGTAACTCATCGGAATCCAGTTTACCCCTTTTAAAAGACCCATTCTTCCTCTCCTACTTTTTGGACTACTGCTTTGAGTGCGCGAATGTAAATTTGTGGATCATTTCAAGTGTTAATTTCTGGACTTGTACATAAGATAGAGCACTCAGTTTTGTTTTGTAACTAATTGTTTATGCTTTAATATATCAAAATTTTAATTAATTTCAATCACTCATCCTTCATTAATTATTGAATTAGTAAGTGTTTAGATTTTCTTGGACCACCCGTTAACAACATATAATTTTATTTCATTTTTATATATCAATTATGAAGGACTATGAAAAAGTCAAATGATAAAAAAAAGTATTATCTAAAATCTATTTTTATTCCAAAACATAAAATGTAACAAGAATACAAGATAAGTAGAAACAAATTTATATAATTATTATTTTACACGTTTGCGGTGAGTTCATACAAAAGCTATCTTGGACAAAAATCTAAAAAAAAATCGTATATAGATGTTGCAACTTAGGTATCCTTATCATATTGTAATCCTTTTTTACGGCTAATTGCACTTCTTAATGTGAATTTCTATTACGTCATCCATAGATGACGTATATAAAGCGTTTTCTCATCGATTTTGTCATAATTTCGATATCAATAAGACTCTTGTCTGCTCATTTCGAAAGGCATTACTTGAAGAGGGTTACATAAATACAACCATCAAGCATAAGGAAGGTGCTGGTTGTGCAAAATGGGATAATTTATACAAAATTATCGTATAAGTCTTCTATTTTGATTTAACAAGATCGATAAGATGATATTTTTATAGATACATATAGTCTAATATTGAATAGACATATTCATCAATTATAATTTATTTTAAAGGTTCGTCAAACTTTTTGATAACATTATCCATAAATTCATTTTTTTAAATATGATAAACACAAATATTAATGAAACTTTTTGCTACCCCCTCCCACCCCCCACCCCCACAACAAAGACGTATAAAAATGCAATTTACACTCGTTTTAAGAAGAATCATTCTAGCTTGCTTTTTTGTTACAGGCCACGTATTATCTTTTTACTTATTATATAGATACCTAATATTTATACCAAGAAAATGGGGGTTCTTTGGGCAATCAAGATTATGTATCACTTTATAGGGGGAGGCGATTAGAAAAATATTTTAATATTGAGGACATGTTCTCCTTTAATTTGAATTTCAACGTATTGACAAATGAGCTTGATGAATTACACAGGAGAACACTCATTTTGTACAAAAGAAATTTCCTTAGAAGGAGTCACTAAGTGTACCCTATATTTTTTTTGTTTCATGTAAAACATTGAATCCACATAGTTTGTATCAATATCTGTTATATTTTTTCAAAGTTAAGCTTCGATTTGTATTACCATGAAGACGTAATAGGACCTCAATTAAAGCTAAAGATATTCATAAAATTGAAATTACTTTTTTCTGTTCATTATTTTGAGCAAATAAGAGCTACTTTTTAGAGTAAAATAGTTCTGAATTAAAACAATCGTTTAATAAATATCTTAAGGAATTAAAGAACTATATTTACTAATTATTATTCTAAAATTATGTAATTAATATATACGTAAATAAAACATATTTTTTAATTTCTTTAATTTTCATTTTGAGTATTGTATAATTTAAAGTTAGAACAGACCCGGAGCAGTTGCAGCAAACTCTTTTTTTTTTCCAATCAAAGAAGCTTTAGTCACAAAATTTGCATTATAATTAATCTTTTTGGTTTATATTTTTTAAGGAGATATATATATGTGACTGTGAATATGACAATGAAGTTAATTTTTTATTGTAATTTATATTAATTGAACTACTTATTATTTTGCAATCATTTGATGGAAATACTTCATTAATCTAAATTCAAAACTTAAGCTTTTATGAGATATTGTTAGTAAAAAAGGACTCAAAAAAAAAATCATCCGTGCAATATAAAGAATATAGCTATATCGAAAGAATTATATATTTCTCATGTCTGTTGACATATATATTGTACATGATTCTGTATACTACTAGTATTTTCTATATTCAAATAGTATATTAATTTGTAAAAAAATGAGAATATACTATTCTTGAGAATGAAAACAAAACCTGAGTTATTTTCATAAAAATATGTTGATCACTGTAATACTCCTTGCCTGCTCATTTAGTTTGAATTTTCAAAATATTTTATAGGGTACCCATTCGTAATTTTCGCATATATAATATATATGCATAAGGTAGGATATATTCCCGAAGATACTTTTGAGAGAATGAGTGCACACATCTTAAAATGAATTGAAAATAGCTGATCACTAGTCCTCATCAGTGATTTAAAATTTAAATATTCATATGCTAGCATATATTACAAATGATAAATATATCACAGAAGAATATATCTTAGTTTAATTTTCCATATTTATATTTTCCATTTTTCGTAATTGTAGCAACTCTCCCTGTCTACAAAAATAGTTGCAAAATGTGACTGGTTACATTTAATGTAATTTGTAGAGATGCTAATGACCAACTTTAGATAATTAAGACAAAAAGGTGCAGTTTTCCTTGTTCTCTCCTAGGTATATTAAAGTTATTATGACAGAATTTATGTTTCATTTTATTATGTAAAAACAATACCATTGGCAAAGGAAATACTTTTTATGTTGAATTAAATCTTTTAGTATCATAAACTAATAACAACAAAAAAATCAACTAATAAAAATACTCTTTAAAATAACAAAAATATACAAAAATAAAATTAAAAAAATCCTTTTGAAAAAAATAAATAATTTAGTAAAATCAGAAGGTTACAGGAAAATTCATCTCGCTTTTTTAACCACAGGAAGGTCATCTCAATGCAAGTTCATTGAGAGGAAAGTACATCCTAAAACAAGTTCATTGCAAAGCAAGTTCTCTCATGGAAAGTTCATCTTGAGGAACATACATATTTTTATATTATCTAAATTATAATTATTGGATAAGGTAAAATGAGTCTGTTGTACTCTATAATAGTAATATATCTATATTCAATTCATGAAAATAAAAATAATATAAATCTATTTTGCAAATTTGTTGCGATCCGTGGTTAAGTGTTAAATAAAGTTTTCCGTTAAGCTTAAGAAATTTAAGTTCCTATTTCAATGAGAAACTCCTTTACTAAGAAAAATGACTGTATTACTAAATTATAAAATCATGTATGAAAAATAGAATAATGTACTACATCATAAATGATTTTTTTCATCAAGACATATTCCAAATATAAGTATTGTCGGGGATAAATTTTTCTCTGAATGAATTTATCTTGGATGAACTTTCCTCTATTTAGGATGAAAGAGGTCGGTCAAATTTCCGTACACGAAATCACAATCATGTTTGTCATATTAGCAACGACTGCTAGATGTTCCTATATTTTCTCAGGAAATAAGCAAATACAAAAATTGTCAAAATAGATTACCTTAAGGCATATACCGATAGAGTGATGAGTAAAATATTTCTTAAAGCTGAGTTATTTTTCAGTATACATTGTAATATCATTTTTTTCCAACAGAATACTAAAATATATTAATCTTTAACCCATAAAATAGATTTTGATTCACATCAATCGAAAGATTATTGGCACTTTAGCTTTTAGTATTTTTTAGGGGTAATCTACATAGTTACAAAATATAAACAACTATCAGGGTAGGGGTTGAAACATGTAAAGTAAATAGAACCACTGCTTAATCATAAAATACCAAATTTAAAAAAATAAAACAAAAAATGTAATATTCTTTTAAACTTTTAACTTGTTATTTTGTATATCTGTGGTAATTTTATTAAAAAAAATTGAATTGGTCTCGTTTCTGTTTCGTCTATTGTTATGATTTTTAGTGTATCTTTTATAAATAAGACTAATTTTATAAAAGAAACACAATATTTTTAGGTCCTCAGTTTAAATTTAGGCGTAAACTATTATATTCGGAAGTCTTACTAACATTTCGTCAAATATAATCCTGTTTTTATTTATTTCAGAATATCATACAAAAAATTTAGTAATTGATAACAAATTAACATTGTTGCATACCTAAATATTGCAATTTTAAACTAAAAAGTACAAATAGTCTATTTTGTTGATAATTTTTATTTATTTCGTAATAGTTTTTTTTTTTAAAGTCCTTTTTTTCTAAATGGAAATTATATATATATATTTTTTTTTTTTGTGGATACAGTCAGAAGATTTAATTTTGATTTTGCTTGGGATAGATGGAGCAACATTTATCATTGAAGGTCAACATTGTAGAAAATGTGGATTTCCCAATAAAATAATAAAATCACATTATGAAAGTAAACAAACGTTTCTATACATAATTTTTTAAAGTCCAGTAATCCATTTTCTTCTCGGGTAATCATTTTACAATTTTGTAAAATTTTTGATTTATTATGTATACTCCTGAAACAATATTATAATCGATTTTACCAAAGAGAAAGAGGAGGTACCTCCAAATTTTGAGAACTGAAAAAAAAAAAATGTTAGGCATCATTTTTCAAAAAGAAAAAAATGTGTTATTATTCTAAAGAGCTTTCATAAGTCCTGTAATATTTATAATTTAAAATAAGTAAGGTATGTCGCTATGTAAAATAAAAATCAAAAAATATTTGAGTAATATTTAGGAGGAGAGTAGTTTAGCTGACATGAAGTTCTATTAGATTAGCTACAAGTAGCTATGTAAGTATGTATTTAGTAAGGATATAGACAAGATGACTCCGATGTATATTCTCAACTCCAATAAGGATTTACACATACAACCATCAAACAATTTTCTATCTGTGTGACTTTCCGTGTTAATACTGACACTTTTTACATAGATGTTATTTTTCAACATTTAAATGAATATTAAAAGAGTTCTGGAAAAGGAAACAAAAACAACCTTTTAGAACAACAAATTTTTACAGATAAGTAAAAGCATTTCGCAGAACTCTAACTTCATATATTATTCTCTCTTCAAAAAACAAGTTATCGTTCTGTTTAAGCATTTATTATTTGAAATGATATAAATTAGGAAGTAGTTGGAAATCATCAGTAGCATAGACAAATTTACTTTATTTTTCATCTTTTTGAGTTACCACAGGGACAACTGAATTGTGATGTCTTAACTGAATGAAGGGCGTTACATAAATATATTTACCTCCCATTGGTCAAATATTCTTTTTTCAAACTCGTTTTTTTAATATTTATACCATAAATGTATAGATAAATATGGAATAGTTCAGTTTCAATTACTGTAAATGACTATTATTTGTATACATATATTAAATATTTGAAAAGTAATGACATGTTATGTAGGGATGACTGTATATGAAGGGAAAACTATTTTTCAGGACAAATCTATATTTTTGTAATTTCCACTTAGTTTTAAACGGACTTTAAAAAAAAAGAAATACAATAAATTAATAAAAATTGATTTCAATTTTAAGACTTTTATATAAAGAATTGACAAAAACACAGAAAGTAAAAAACCAACACATCCTTCTAAATATATCTTGTCTAGAAAAGAGTGGTTTCTATAAAAACCAATACGGCATAAGCAAACTATATTATCTTCATGAGGGGGGACAGTCTGTATTTTTTTTTTAAACTAGTTAAATGAGATGAATTGCCTCAGCGCCCTCTATGTGAATAGCATATTTCTAAATTTTATAAAAAATAATATTATCATTCAATGAGTTAGGTACATTATTTATCAGCACTCTCTATCTCTTTGTTGACAACCCATTATCAGTAAACAACAGCTAGTGGGTATGTAGATATATTACTCACTTTAATTATAATAAGTTTCTACAAATTGCAATACAGCACTTTATTTTAATAATCGCCTATTAATGCACCATTAGATACAACTCTTGAGCCGTAAATCAATTTCTGAATTTATAACCTCTGAATATTTTTTAACAATTTTCCTATAAGCAATGTTGTAGAACACATAATTAGCTGTTAATTACTAAGAAAAAAATTATCCTAGTTGTTACCATGAGCACTTAGTACGAGGAGAGGATTGAGATAGCAGGGCTCTTCATTGAGATTGTCCCAGAAGAGCATTGGAGACCACACTGGGACCTCGAAGAAGACGATTGAAAATATTTTCCATGCATGGCGATTAGGGCAATGTTTTTATTAGGAATCAGCAGTCTACAATATTGCTCTTGAAAAATTGTAAGGAAATGACTCTTAACCTATCAAAATTTTCATAATAAAGATGAGTAAATAATAATAGTTGAACCAGTCTACATATATTTTATTAGTTGATAGGATTATTTGAAATATATATTTATATGAAACTTACTATGTATTATTCTGTTATTCACTATTATTTTCCATCATTATTTATTAATATTTAATACTTGACCCACTTTCCCCCCTAATGGTCCAAGTTGGTAAATAAAATTGCCTACACTAAAACTGATAATACAAATAAAGAAGCATTAACTATTATTATGAAATCGTTGACGAAAATCGTACATGGCTATGAAAAACAACAGTTTCAAATTTTAATATCATATCTACAAGCTGCGCAAAATACTATCAATTAAAAGTAACCCAAAAAGTCTTGCTCTCCTTTACCTTACTAATCTTGTATAGAGTAAGATAACTTTCGTTCTAACTCAGAATATATATAAATAGGCAACATAAACGTAACTTTAAGGATTGGTTGAACTAAATCTGATACCTAATGGGAATCAAATGTTTTATCTTTACAAATAAATATTCCAGAGTGTTTTAACTGACGTTACAAATCAACAAACAGCCTCACCGAGGAGTGGGATATCTAGTAAGTTTTATAACAATAACACCTTCATCTTGATGTGGCTGTCTATTCATTGTGACGTCACGTTATTAAAAATATAAACTGTAAATGATATCACTGTTTTTATATTATTTAAAATTAATTTAACAAGTAGGTTTGAAACTTTGGAGTCTAATAATTGTATTTTGAAGATATAAAAAACATTATGAATTGGAAATAGGTTACAAGGTATAAATTAATTTCCATTATAATTCTTATTTTATATTTTTCTCCCTATTCAATCTCTTTAAAATAACACAAAACTTGTAATGGGACTTTTTTTTTCTCCCTAAATAATTGTTAATAGCTCAGGTTTCTGGATCAAAGCTATTAAACAAAGGGGAAAGAATGTTAACTTGAGGATTTTTTTTTGGATACGAAAAAACTTTTTTTCCCAAATGACCTCACTTTTAAAATGGTTTTTTTAGCAATAAAAAACTTTATTTGCTTTTAATAACTGGTATACATGGGACTATCAACATTCTTTTTTACCATCAATATATTTTATAGAAGAAAATTCAAGATCTAGAAATGTATTTGGGGAAAAGAATATTAAATTTTAGAGAAAATAGAGGAATGATTATTTCTAAATTAATATATTATTATCAAATAAGAGAAAATAAGCCATTGTTGGGCTAGATAAATAAAAAGAAGGCATAAACACATTATTTGAAACCTAGATAATTAAGTCAAGATTTTGTTCATAAAATTGAAACTAATGAAGTATTACCTCAATAAATGTGTATATATTTGAAATATTAGGCTGGGAAAACGTATTTTCGTATTTCCTGTCGTCGAAAATTATGCCTGTAGTTGTAGCATAACTTAGGAGCTGGATATTTATCATTAGTCCGTTTCGAAGCATTTGCAGAAGGCTGGATATAAGAAAGAAACTCGATGTTAGGATGCAACACCAGCTAATCCAAAAAAATATGTTAGACAGAATATTCTTATGCAAATCGCTTGGGAATAGAATCAAAATAGATCCATTTCTGAAGTAGATTGAGACAGGCGATGAAAAATGGATGACTTACATAAATGTTAAGTGACAAAAACCGTGGTTGAAACCTAAAGAATCATTCCAGACTGATGACAAGCAAGGATTCACTGCCAATAAGGTAACACTGTGTGCTTGGTGGGATTGGCAAAGAAAAATCTACTTTGAGCTGCTCCCCTATGACCAAACGCTTAATTCTGCCTTTTACTGTGAACCACTCGACCGTTTGAAGATTGTGATCGAACAGAAACATATTGGTGAATAGGAGATAAATTGTGTATCATACAGACAACGCCATGCGGCACACATCTTTGATGATACGCCAGTAGCTCTAAAAGTGAACCAAGTGAGTACTACCTGTTCCTATCTGTGGTCAACGCGCATGAGGGTACAAATTTGGTCTCAATAGAGGCATGTGAAAATTGTTTGTATGAGTTTATTGTCAATAGGCCAATTTGAATCAATACGAGTGAATGTTGTTAAATGATATAGTATGTTTTGTTATTAAAAGGAGGGATTAGTCCAGATAATAATCAATAAAAAATAAACTTTCACAGATCAACAATTAACAATATGAAGGCAAAAAGGTCTAATTTGCTCCACACCCAAACAATTTTTTAAGAGATCATTAAGGTCTTAGGGTGCTTCAAAATTCTGGTTTACAAAATTAAAAGGATAGTAGTTTCAGTTTATATTCTTAAGAGGTCCACTGGTAGCAGTAAACACCAAAAAATCGGAATCATGAAAAATATGAGCAACTTGATCATCAAAAGTCTGCCCAAGCGGATGAGGCAACATGCCCAGGCTCTTAATGTCAGTAATTGGACTGTGAGAAGGTATGTAAAAGATTAAGGGAAGGCTATGGACAACGACATCATTAAGTACTTTCAACATGAGTCAAGACAAATTGGGTCAAGAGTGGGCAGAAATAGTTGTTTTGGTGAAAGAATAATGTTTGGTTTAGCCACCTATTCCCCAGACTGTTCCCCCTTGACTATACAATTTAAAGCATTGTCCAGAAGAGAGTCTGTGCTACTCCTTACCGAAATTTGGATGAATTCAAGGCCTTCTTTGAGCAGCAGTGGGCTGTCATATCTGAAGTTTTCATAAATAAGTTCTGCGGGTCATTAAGCCATGGTTGGAAAACATGGTAACATCTAAAGGGAATAATTTTGAAAAATATTTAGATATATCAATAATGAAGTATGTGATAATACTTCGATATTGTACCCCTTTTCATTCGTGCAAAAGTTTACCTTAGTTGTTCGTTATCTAAAAGTCCACGATTTCACCCTGCACACTGTAGAAGGTGGAGGAAAAAAATAAATAATTATATATTACAAGAACATTTCATTCTCTGGGGTAAATAAATACCTACAAAAAGTAAGGGAGTGTGCTATACTTAAGTTGGAAAATATACCCCTTTAATTACAGACATACACTTTTGTTACCCATAGCCGGAATAGCAACTATTTTCACAATCTAAAATTCGGATTCATTTTTATGATTTCCAGAAATGGAAAAAATGTCGGGCAAAATATTTGCTACGTTGTAAATTTGTTCGTAGATTCAAGGTATATATATAGGTAAGAAATGTTTAGTAGGTTTTCAAAAATAAATTAAATTGAAAAACTTTTTTTTTAAATCGATTACAAGAAATGTCTAACATATTACTTTATTGTCTTAAAAAGTTCTATATATAAAAATGCACTTTCAATTGTTTTTGTGATTTATTGGAGCATATTTTTCATATCTTTTTCAGTATTTGATGGAGTGTTTACAATTTATTGTATCTCTTTTTGCTATATAAAATTTTGTGCAACATAGTAAATTGTAAATCTTTTTACTTTCCGTCGATATATTTATGAAGGGATGATATGTCAGAATTTGTAAGGATAGAATAATGAAATTAATTTTCTTAAATTTTAGCTATAGTAAAATAAGTTGCATTCCATTAAAGCATAACCTGTATAATATGTATTTAGCAAACATAAATAAAAATGAAGTATAAGGCTCTTACCTATATATATTAGATGGTCAATTTTCTTGATTAACAAAAATTGTATGAAGAAAAATATGTATTTTACTTATTCTTTTCGTATAATAAGAGTATGTACTTATATAATGCATAATTACGTTAAGCTATAAAATAATTTGAAAATTAATTTATTTGTATACATGTGTATAAAGAGTTTACTTTCTTTAACATTATATATGTGCTTCGACATCTCCACACAAATAATTCCGTATCGTGTTAGCTGCCAATGACTCTGGCAGTTCCAATTTTCTTCAAAGATTTTGTCATATCTTATTAGATACATCCGCACATGAAGGCGAAATCCTCATCTTTAAGTTCCAGTGCCCAATATTAGTTGACTGATCTGGGAAGTTTTCCTTAATTTTCTATAGATTCATTAACACGTAGTAAATAAAAAACAATCTTTTATTTTTCATCTTTTAACATATGATAAATATTTTCTCTGATGTATTTTATCAGAACCTGGAGCTGTATTGGCATAACAGTTATTATGTAATCAATATATTCGTTCAGAAGAGAAAAGAAACACAATAATATTAAGTATAATATTTCAGTGCAATATTTAGCAAAATGAACTCTCTGCCTGCCCATCGTGGACTGGTAATCTTTTTAAAAATTAGTATAATATATTGTCAGTTTGATTCAAAAGTTTACCATTATAAATTATCTTTTTAATTTTTGTTGTGTTTCATATAATCAAATTTTCCTAATTCTTTATATGGGGTCATTTTCTGCTGAAATTTTCCTTCTTTTTTAAATGGTTGTTTAATTGGTCAATTCGATTTGCACTTACTAAGTAAAAGTAAACATTATGGTATTAAAAGCACTTCCTATTACCTAGTGTAATATGTATATATATTTATTGTAATTATTTAAGATACGTCTTACCCAGTTTTGAATATAGTATATATGTGTGATACAGGTATACTGATATAGAAGTTTCCAATGATTATTTTATTATTATATCCATGATTGAATCGGATAATATATGGTACAGTCGATATTTTTAGAAGAACATTCATCAGAAAGCGACAAGATGGCCAATGGAGAGAAGGCTGCCATACTATTTATTGTGAGAAGATCTTTAGGGATTGCAAAAGATCATTTGAGTTGTAATTTGAAAATTTTAAAAAATATTAGAAGAAGAAAATTAGTTCCCTCAAAGAATTAATCAGATATTAATGGTTATAAAAATGCAGTTGTTAAATATAATTATAAAAACGGAACAAGTTTTTAGTCTTTTGGAAGAATCCTTGTAAGAAAGTATGAAAGAGTAAAATAATATAACAACAATGGGAGAAGAGCTCGTCGAAATTAAATCTCGAGTAGATATGTATTTGGAAAGACGTTCTTAGTAAACAGCGTATGACATCTAAATATCCGGGCAAAATTACTATTTTGTGAAGAATATTGGGTAGGAGAATAAGTTATTTTCACAGCATGCGTGTATGGGATAAGGAATTATACACCCAAATTTTCCTAGACAATTAAGTAAGAATGGATTAGTCAATCGTCAGTAAATGCAAGTATTAAATGTAATAAAAATCTAGATGTAAAAATATCAGAAAAAGTGAAAAAGATCTTTTACAACACTTGAAAGCCAAATTTTCAGATATATTTACCTGTGATGAAGAAATATAGACGATGAAATTCCCTTCTATGAATTTAGAAATTTTGGATAATGTAGCCATTTACCCTTCATGGATCGAGACAAGTCCCATTTTGCTACAAGGACCATGTTAAAAAAACCGTTAAAAGACATGGTGGAATAAGACGTAATAAAGAAGACTGAGGATAAGGTAACTGAATGGTGTCGTACAATTGTTGTTGCACCAAAACCTAATGTACAAAAACGGTAAAAATAGATCTTCCTAAATTAAATTCTCATGTGAAGATATTATTTCCCCATATGAAGACATCTTAAGATGCCGTTTTGGAAATTAACCCAGAATCAAGATAATGTACCAAATTTGCTCCAGTAAATAGATATTGGTAAATGTTTCTCGATGAGATAATTCAAAAACTCAAACCATTTATAATATTATAAGGCAGATTTTTTTCAAATGAGCACCAATGGGTTTCATTTCAATTGGTGGTGCATGTAATTGCAGATTCAATCAGGTTTTAGAAGGAATTCATAATCCTCATACAGTTTTCCTTGTGGATGATGAAAATTTTGTATCATATTTTGAAAGAGTACGAAAAATATTATTCATATGTAGAGAATATGGTATTACGATGAGCAAGGAAAAGTTTCAATTCAATTTTCTTGGCTATAAAATTTATAAAGATGGAATAACATCGGATACAAATAAAGTAAAGGTGACCCATGAATTCTCGTCACCTACAAATAGAACAGAGCTTAGATGATGTATTCGTTTAGCAAATCAACTAGCAGACTTTTCATGAAAATTTAGCAAAGCAGCAAAACCATTAACTTCTTGTTGATCCATTCCCTATGAAGAAGAAGTAGAATATTTTTGTGGCAGGAAAAAAGAAGAATGCTTGGTCACAGGACGAGGAACCTTTGTACTTAATATCCCGAAAACAATTTATATCTGAGAGATAATAAATACTTTATTTGTTTTTTTTAGCCTAGCTTGGAAAAAATCACTGATGTTCAGTAGTACTATTTTCTGCGTGTTTTTTTAAGTATTACCAATAACATAATAATTTAAAATAGACAAATAAAATCTCTAAAAAGTCCACTCGTTGGAAAATACAATATAAACGTTTAAAATGTCGTCTAATTTTGTATTCTGAAAATTCGTATATTGTATAAAAAATATAGAGTTACAATTCAAGAGTTTTATTTTATATTTGTCTCAATGCGAATAATATTTATTTTATTTTATTTAAATAACTCTTGCTTATCTACCAGCCTCGAGATTCCTGAACGAGTAGTGTCCACCTGAAATGCTTCAATACGGATTTTTTTAATCGCATTTTTTGAACATCTGTCAGTTTAAAAAATCATTTGTATTTATAAAATATTTTTGACTAATTTCATCAATATTTAAAAAAAAAAAAAATGACGGTAGTTTACCAAAAAAACATTTTTATGGGTGTAAATTTATTTTTGTTACAAATTATATAAATAACTCTGCATAAGTTATGCAGAGTTATTTTAAAGTTTTTTTGTTTTTTTATTTCTTTTTCACATTTCTGTAAAAAACTTTGCTACGTGAAGCGATGTGAACAATATATAGAGTATGAGAAGAGGTACTTGGAGTCAATCTGTGTACAGAGGGATGAGGCAAGAGGATATCACATATCATTATTTAAGACACTGCGACTTTTTCAAACGATGTGATTTCCTCCGGCCTCATCTCTCAGTTTACTTATCTACTCTGAGTACCTATCCTCCCTATTACTCCGCAGTAATCAATAAGAGAGGAACTCATAACTTCTTACAAATAATGAGAGTGTCCATCTACTTTTATGATCGGCGAAAGAGTTATTGGGGCATTTATTTACTTAAATTCGTTTGTAAACAAAGCAACAGATTGTAGCACCGACTTGTGATAGAATAATATAACTGTTTTAATGAATGACCATTTGATAAAAAGTAACATGTACGAATGTTTACCACAAAGAAGCTTAAAAAATAATATTGTGATTGGAGTTAGGGCAGCAAAATAAAAAATGAGGTGATGTGACAGTATGTAGCTTGTTGTTTAAAAAATGAAGCATATCTGATCCTTTTACTTGCTTTAGTATTAAAAGGTTTAAGGGTAAAGTTAAAAAACTAGAATAGCATCCTTTACTGCAAAAAGGGAAGTTAATACCCTAAAGCATTGTATCCTTGATTTTTGATAGATATTTCTTAGAAATCATAACATAGCAATTGATGGCTTTCAAGAAAAAAAAAGAGGATTTTTTGAGACTATCGACTGTTGCGGTCTATATTTTTGATATAGAAGGAGAAATAATGACGTTCGAGCAAACTTTGAAATTATACATTTTAAATACTATTCTGTGTTTATTATATTTTTTTACATGTTAAATGAAATATAATTCGAAGATTAGAACGTCCTCAACAAGTCAATAGTTAGCAATAGTGAATTATCTTAATAATTGTGTGTTGTCCTTGACTAACGTACCATGGTGGAAGATGTGAATAAACTACTGACCGATCAGCATAAGTCAATCAATCCTATGATCTTCTCTTGGAACCTATTATTCGTAATGGTTAACATGAGTGATTTTGTGAGGAAAAAGAAGATGAGGATAACGAAGAAACGTCCTCATTAACTGACAAAGATAAGGCCTTCTGTTCTTTTTTAAATTGGCCGTCGAAAAAGTTGATGGCGACTCCTTTCCGAAAGACGAATTATCAGACTACGATGTGGCAGAGATTGCCATTTTCAAACTTAGGATCCCCTTATACAACATACCCACCTAAGCTAAGAGATGGGTCCTGGTAAAGCCGTAGCCGCAGTGAAAATTCTTATTAATATATATGAACGATTTTATAACCTTACTTTTCCAATTACTTATAAGCAACAGGAAATGGGAGTGCAATTTTCGGTTGGGATTCTTGATTTGAAAAATGCTCTGGACAGTAACACTTCAAAGAGGAAAGAGACAGAGACTAAATTGGTAGAGGCATTCAAGCTTTTTACAGAGAAAGCTACCACGGTTGGATACGTCCACTCAAAAAGGACAAAGACAGACTCAATCAACAGCTTAATTTTAAGAGAATGAAATAAAAAATAGTTTTATACAACTTACTCTTGGAAATCCAAGCTCAATTAGAAGATATCCCCACATTACATCCAATAAAAGGGAAAATAATTGAATTACACTTTGAAAAAGCTTGGCGACTGCTTTAACTATAAACATACAATCTCCAAATCTAAAAATGAAAAAAAAAAATTAGTGAAGCAATATAAAAAATCACTTCTTCTATCTCTGAGAAAGGACAAGGTCCATCAGTTGTAAAGAATGTAACATATCAAATGCCGAATCAAGTAGGCATAAAAATCCATTGACAAAATCGAGAACATCAAGACAAGGAAAGTTAACTCATTGACAAGATCATGAATGAAAAAAAAGTGTCATTATCGATGATAGTAGCATAAAATTACTCGCTCCCGAATCTCAAAAGAAGAATAGATTTGACACATCGGATCGAGTGAAGAAAATTGATCAGTTGGTTGAGAAGAAATTAGAAAAATATGAAGGCCATCAATACTGTATGAGAAGCCTAATAAGTATCAAAAGATCTCCCTCTTTCGAGAGTGAAGCGGTTTCCGATACTCCATTTAGTGTGGAGATGAAATAATATATTTCGTCAACATAATCTAACTCCAAAGCCGAAAAAAACAGAATGCTTAACATATTATCATTACTGCTCTACTAGCACTAACAGAAAAAAAAAGTAAGAAAAAGAGACTAATAAAAAAATGGCATGGGCTTATTTTAATTTCATTATGTTTTAATACGTTCTTCCGTGATGTTTTCAAACCCAAAAAAAAATCAGTTCAATATTTTTTATAAATCATAATTTATGTACATACTTATTATATAATATTAATATGTATTTAGACATATGTATACAAATGAATAACAATATTCATTTGTATTCATAGACAAATCATATAATGAGAGTTGTATTAATCCCTCATTACTCATGTATCTGCATCACAGTATTTCATTAATGAAATGGGAACTTCATTACCAGAAGACAAAGAAAAGAAAATATTATGTAATTATTTTATGATCCAATGCTTTATTGTACTTATTATTTATATAGAATATACAATAATGTACATACTCAAAATAGTTCAACTTTCTTTTAGTAGGCACTTGAACATGTTTGTATTCTATACATATTTCAGTAAGGTCTTAGTTGAAAATAAGTTTGTAATCATTTATGTAAACGTTCAAGAAATATTGGTGAGTGGATTATGTCTATTTTTAGAGATATAAAAATGTGTATAGTTCTAAGCATGGAACGATCAGTTGTACAATTTTTTTTTACAAGTTGGAATATAGTATCTTATATCAGCAAATTGTTCATTTACACGACTAGCTATCTTATTAACCTTCAGTTTAGACTGACAAAAAGGAAAAGAAGAATATATGTGAACTAGTCTTCAGTATTTTTCTCGTTGCCGACTGTTAATACTTAGATAGAGAATAGTTATTGACTATTATATAAATTATATTGATAATCTTACCAATGACTGAGTTTGAAATGGCACGAATTCTTAGCAAAAGCCCTTGACTTATATTAATTGATATGATAATCCATATTATAGGTTTGACCTTTTTTGAGTGCATAATACAAAGAGTCAACTGATTTAAATCATGCAAGAATCAACTACTGAAAATTGACTGAAATAGCTGAAAGTATCATTTCAAGCATTAGAATGTACTCATTTTTACGTTTCTACTGATTACATGGGGTATTTGTATACTTTTTTGTTCCTATCTATCTGGTTATTTTGTATATTTATATCTGTAAATTGGATACTGATAATAATATGAAACAGAATGACAAAATACACTTATTCACTAGAAGATATTTCTTTGGCAACGTGAAACCATTTCCCCTTGCAGGGTTTCGCTTTTGGAATAGCTTAAATGATTATCATTTATCTTCGTAAAGTAAGCAACTTTTTTTTTTCTTCACAAAATTTACTCTAATAATATTTACATTCCTTACATTAATTATATGTCAACAATGATTAACCTACCTACTTCTGCAGTTTTTTTATACTCATTAAAACAATAACTATATTTAAAAAAATATGACAACAGATAATTTTTTTTGTTATATCAATCTGTAAACTAAATATATGAATATCCAAAGTCTGAAATAATAAATAAAAAGCTTCATTTATGTAAGGAGAATAATGTTTTCGAAGTTTGTAATCAAGTCCGTGTTCTTTGTGAAGTAGACAAGAGAGGTATATTTTATTGAAATACTTAGGTCTACTATTTACCAAGTGTATTATGAAAAATGATACATCAAACTACACGAGCGTACATTTCAATCATTGAGTTTATGATCACACAATTCATATACATAAAATCAGAAAATTACTAGAACTATTAGATTAACAAATTTATCATCAAAGAAAATATTATAAGCTATTACAATAAAAAATTAAATCCACATACATATTAAATAGAACTACTAAAGAACAGTTTACAAATATAGACAAGGCCTTCTATAATTCATTATTTCTTAGAATAATATGTTGAGCCATCTATTTATATAATATATATCGTAATGAAAAAATCGTACTAAAATAACATTACTTTATTAAAAAATTAGAAGATACGAATTAGAAGCTAAGGGTTTAATGAAGGTTTATGTGCTTAAGACTTGAATCCATTTCATTTGAAGTTAGTAAAAAAATAATTTATCTCTTACCTAATATACTCAAATTATTGGATAATGATCTTTTATATTCTCGACACAAAGTTTGTCAGTTTGACGATGTCTAATAACTCCGAGCAATGCATGTACTACTGCTGTTTTGTAAATAAATTTATTTTAAAGATGTAAAAGAAAAAAAGAATAACCGAAATACAAAGAATATTCCTTCATGGAAATTTTATTTTTTGTTCTTTAATAAATTAAAAAAGGACTTCTACTCATTATAGTTCATACCACATTAAGTCATTTTGACTTCTTCAATAAGACAGACAGTTATTTTTTATCAAATAATATAGGTGATTTTAGAAAATATTCATTCGTAAAATATAAAATTATTCAAAAAATTTATATCTACTAATCAAATTAATTTAGGTTACCATTTGTAGCAAAGTCAAATATTTTTTGAGTTTGATAAATACTCCGAAACCATCACTACATGAATTTAATTATGTAAATATATTTATTCTCTTTTATTGCATGTAAGAGCTTTATGATTAATTACATATTATTTTTAGTTGAATAAACTGCCCCACTTTTACAACTAGCTTATATTTAACCAATTAATTCATTATTTATTTTAGTTAGTAATTTCAATAATGGTTAATATTTATAAAAGAACACTTGAAACAACATCCCTTTATATGTATAAATAATCCATTTAAAGGTTGTGCGTATTAGGGTTTCAAGGGAATTTGTCTTAGATCAGAATTTTGTTAATAAATCATAAATAGAGTTAAATTTTGTGAAGTTATCGTATAGAAGGATTAAAACTTGTTTAAATATAATATTAGAATGTAACTTTGTACTGAATGTATTTATATCTGTAACAACATAATCGTCTATTAGTAGAAACGTCGTATCTTGATAACGCAACATGGTGAACCCCAAAACTAGAATGCCTTATCCACGAATTAAGGCGAATGTAACTTGACAAGTGAGAGTGCTTAAGAACTTTATGGGAGGAGTGGAGTCCTTAACAGAGGAGGACAGAACCGAGGATATAATGAAGAAAATTCAATTCATCAGGTCCAAAGTCATACAAGAAATGGAGACAAGATTCAACTCTAAGTTAATGGGAAGAAAAGGAAGACTGAGGGGATTATTCTTCAAGAGGTCTCTGAAATAATCGAGAAATTAAGACTATTGATTCTAAAACGATCCGAAAATTCCATAAGACCAAAAGAAATAAACCCCCTTCCTGTTTAAGAAGTCAAAACTGCAAAAATAAATAACGATTTGAAACCAGAGAGACTCATGAAAGACTCGAAACTGGCAAAATTTAAATAATAGTGGACAAGTTACGGGCTCTACTATTCCACAAATAATATGTGACAAATGAGCTTATCCCGTACTTCAATATTTAATCCTGAAAATAATTAATGCAAGGCCATATCTATTTCATACATTAAGTGCTTCACGACCAGGAGTTTTAATATTGAAAATCTAATTGATGATATATCATATCAAGGAGTGAATCAGCTTTATGAAGAATGCGATTCCTATAAAGCTCTTCATTCCCATCCAAAAAGATTCTTCTCCAAACAATGGAATCTTCTCAGTATAGATGAAAGTACTAACTTATTAGTATATAATGGTCATCGTATTGTGGTTCCCTCTTCAAGCCGTCTAGACATCGTCAGAGAGCTCCACACATCAAACCAATGCATTCGGAGGACTAGTGAAAATGTTAAAGGTTTATATTTTTGTCCTGGAATGTCGAATGAAATTAAACAGTTGATATCATGCTGTCATTCATGCTCTAAGAGCTAGGCCCTTAATTACACCTAGAATCACTTCAACAATCTTCAGTGTGAAGATACTTTGAATCCGTGTCTTTCGAGCTAATGGAGGTCAACGGGAAAACACATTTCGTCTTGGTGGACCACTTTTCAGAGTAGTCCCTCATAAGTCAAATGCAGAAGACTTCAGCTAAGTCAGTTGTTTATATAATTTTGACGTGGTTTGAAGATTGGGGCTTCCAATGAATATTTGAGCTGATGGTGGACCACTATTCCGGACAGAATTCGGTTCTGTAAAGATTTATGCATTAAACATGAGCTTTCATCCCCATACTCACCCCAATCCAACGGCCATGTAGAGGATGCTGTCAAATATTACTCCTGTGTATGTGTTGAAAGTAGCAAGTGGTCACATTTAATAAAAATCAGAACTACAGACCACTAATTAGTTATTGTCTGGGAATTAAGCCCGTCCTTGCCTCCAAAAGGAAAGAAAACACAAGAAGAAGGTTTTATTCACTCTCACCCTCTGCCTCCTTACTACAGAAGAGGTGTTTGCGTACCAATGTTAAATACACCAATGATTAAATAAGGACGTGGTTTGTGTTGATTTATTTAAGAAAGTACAAAATACCGTTTTGACCTCTTAATAGAGTTTTCCTAAAGGTCTATTTACTCAACACTTTTTAAAAATTAATTTTAAATAGTTAAAGATGCTAATATTTTCACCGAGTATGCACTAAAAAAATATATGTTTATATAAATATGATATTTTTTGTGGCCTCCAAAAATTTTTTTTATAAATGAGAATGAGATAAAAATTCAACATTAAAAATAAATAAATATAAAAAACATTTTAAATATTCCTTACTGTTTATCGCAACTGTTTTTACTAAAAGGAAAAGAAAAAAAATGTTCTATAATCAATTGTTAGACAGTCAATTATGCTTAACTCTGTTATAAATTCTTTATTTTATTGTAAAAAATAGTTAAAAGCTTACCAAAAGCGTAATAAATTCCACCAATCAACGTTTAGAGCACCAAAGTAAAAAAAGGACAAAAAAATAGTTTTAATAAAATAAAATGTTAATAAAGTTTTCCATTTGTTCACTGGTGCATTATTTAACACCTACTAAAGGAAAAAAAAGATTATGTTGCAAAAAATATCAATTTGAATATTTGAGTAAGTAAACAACCCATAAATATAATTGCTTTCAAATTTGAAAAGGGTTAACACAGGGTTAAATAATTCATTAATGCTGATATTTTATATTATCAATTTTATAATTATCGTTACTCTTTTCTACGTTATGTTACATTTAAAAAAAACACATTTAAATTGATAACTGATATAGGAGGAAAAAAGCTTTGCAGATATAAATAAAAATAATTAACCTTTTTATTTCAACTATTTGATGTTTGAAATTAAATAGTTTTAATAGGAAATATATATTCTCAATAATCTTGATATTGGAATGGAATGTCTAATACTATCATTTATACATTTTAGGCATGTAAACTTCACTTTTATGTCATGTTATCACAACTTCCAAATTTATTAAGAATTATTAAATTTATCGAATAGTTTACCCATCTATGTTTAGATTTTATAGTTTACATTTAAGTGTACTATGAATTACGTTTGTAACAATATCAATATTTTCATCTGGTTTTGGTACCAAAATAAATATTGATATTTCTGTACTTTTTCGAACAAAAATATTAAACAAATATGTAGATAAGGGCACTTAACTCAGAAAATTGAGAACTTTTTTATCAAAATGTAAATTATGTCCTACTATTTATTTAATCTATTAACGACAGCCAATTTTTGTATGACTTAGTCGAACTGCACATGCCGGTTCCAATATTAATCTTGTATAGTATTTTTTCCAATGTATCCACACACTAGTAACACATTTATCGAATATCACAAATATGAATCCATGAAAGAAAAAATAAATAATGATATATTAACTTAGAACTGCACTTTCAACTAATTCAATATATCTGGTTTACTTATTTGAGAAAAATGAAATTTCATCTTTATGATGTAAAAGAAAATCAATTATATAGAACTTCGATAATGTTTTTACTTATTGTAAGTATACAAAATTATATATATTTTAAAAATAAAAAAATAAAAATTTATCATTCAAATAGAATAAAAATAAGTACTATTATTTGATGTATTCTTATTTTTATCAGTTTAACCCTCCGTTAGTGAACATTCATTATAACAAAGTTAGTGAACTGTGTAAAAAGAGACTGTAAATTTTTTTTCACAATAGGCCCATTTGTCTTACTCCATGTGAGAATTTTCTTGCACCTCTCAAGACTCTTGGCTTTCAAGCCTTCTGCCAAAAGTTGGTGTGGGGTCCTTGTGAACGAAACTAATCCCCAATTGTGCTCTATATATCTCCTGATGGTCCCAAGAGCTACAAAAAAGTCGTTGGCGAGGTCATTCATCGACTTAGTGGGATCCTCCTTTATATTCTTCTTCAAACTTAACAAAAACTTCATATCCCTCTTAAATTATGCTTTCCACTTCCTGACATCCTGGAGAGGTATTTTCCAATTTTTTTCATCTTAGCCAACTTCAAAACCAGGCTCCTAGAAGACTTAATAATATCCGTAATATTCATCACATCAATTCCAGCATCTAGGAGAAATGGGATGTGCTACATTTTTGTTTGTAGCTCGCTCATGATGAGGAAATGGCTAAATGGTTAGTATTGTTTGTTTATATAAAAAAAGACAGCTAAAACAGAATATCAAAAAAGTATCCCTAAACCTTGTCATAGAAATGAGAAAATAAAAATTTATTAACAGTCCATGTTTTGATGACATATTCTGTATATATTGAACATATATTGTAGATATGGTAAGAAATAGTTAAACTATTTTACAAAAAAAAACAACCTATGAAACTAATCATATACTATTCCGAAAAAAATAGATACGTGAATGATATATATATTTAATGTAAAGTTTGTCCGTGGATGCCTCATTTTTGAGTGTGCGTTTTATATCTTATTACTGCGTGAAATAACAATGCAAAAACGAGAGTATGTAGTTAAATCTCCGCAAATCATATTAATACAGAAAAGGGAGCGCAAAATCTATGTATATTAATAAAGCAAAGTTTTATGTTAATCGCGGATCACTTCTGGCAATACCAGTACTTTTGTTCCCACCTGTAATAAATAACACAAAAAGTGAGTAATGGTCTGTAGATGTCTTATTTTTAAGTCGTTGCACTTAATATTTTGTGACTTCCAAAATGTGGTAAAGCGTATACGTAGTATAAAAAATAGAGGCAGCACATCGAGGTTTTATTATCTAAAAAAAGTTTTTGACTGTTGTTCAATGCCAAATAACTCTGAACACTGTCAGGTACTCCGGCCGGTAAAAATTAAAAATTAAGAACAAATAAGATGAAGTAAATATATAACACAAATATATGTATGACAAGGATATTTCAGTCTCTGGGGTTACTAAGCACCCCCATGCTATATATTTTTCGAATATACATATATACATAATTAATCATCAGTCCAATTTGTTTATAATTAAAAGTTTAAACCACATTCAAAATAAATAGATCACAAACTCACATTAAATTCTAAGTTAGTAAAAATATTGTATATAAATCACTCAACTATGTCAATTTATATCCTTTTTCTATTACTAGAAGTTGAAGATAAGGGATTATCTCTCTATGCATGAATGAAAGAATAAAAAATGAATTTACTTAGGAGGAAATTATTCAAAACTTTGAAAAAAAATATGTATCTTTTCACAATGCATTTTACATAATGATAAAATAATAGAATAAAAATATACATATAAATACAGTATATATTATACATAGGTACATATATTAAATAGATACTTCAATGAATAAAGCTTTTTAGTTTACATGCAATTATTTTAAAAGGATTCCATTTTATCAATATCATAAAAAGTTAGTAAATTTCATGTACATATTTGGAAATATTATTTATTTGACTTGGGATATCATTTTTCTTCTTTGACATAAACTCAACTTTCTGAAAGTAAATTTGACTAGAGTAGAGTAAAGCTTAAAAAACAAAATGGCAAAACTAAGGGCATATGATTCATATATGTGTTGATTAGTGGTCGTAGCAACTATTTTTTTGTCAGCTAGAGGCGTCGAATATACTGGAATAATACTTCATTTTACCCCATTAAGAAAATTAAAAAAGTAAATTCTTTTATAAGAAGAAAAAAATTGCATTTGGTATTAGGAAAAATAACAATTAAGGATATAGTGTCATCTTAAAAAGTGTCATCCTGCTTTGGACAAAAAAAAGTTGACGGTTATTTATATAATATGAATTTGTGGAACATTAAATAAAAAGAAACCGAAAATTTATGATGTCAACCAGATAATTTAAATTTTTTTGGGAGGAAAGCTGTCATGATAATTCATTAGTTTACTTGTGAGAAGCTATGAAATAGAAAAAAATGAACACACAATCCCACGTCAAATCTAGCAAGGATATAGTCAGAAATTACAATGAGTTCGTTCCTCAATTCTACTTGAAACCGACAAGGACTTACACTTGTAGCCTGATAACAAATCCTCAGAGACTTCCTTTGTTTTTCACGTACTAGAGATTACTTCAAACGTATGATTCTTTCTGCAAATGTAACAGGAGATGATAGAAGCTTTGAAAATAAATAACCACCTTATGCTGCAATAATAAAGAGAGTGGATCTTCCAATTTTATATTTATTTAACCTATGACGATATATTTCTTCCCTTTAACGAGATCAATTTGCTAATTTTTTAGAGCAGTTAGGTAGATGACTGGTTTTTTTTTAAATATTTTATGTGTGTTTTTCTATATTTTTCTTTAAAAAAAAGTGTCTCTTATGTATCTTGGATACATGTTGGTTCTGTATAAATTAAAGGAGCATGGATAGAAGAAATGTTATAGGACATTTACATGCAAAACATGCAATGTTGATGAAAAGTTATTTGCAAAATTTAACCATCAAAGTTAATTCCAAAATTTATGCAATAAAAGCTATCTTTTAGTAAATCATTTCTAAAACAAAAAACCTTTACCCATATAATTATATGCATATTTTATTGGACATACATATTCTCAGTGGTGAATTTGTGCTGATGTATATATATATATTTAATATTTAGCTTATTCATGATGTTTTTCCTCTTTCTGGATAATATTATACTCATAAAGTAATAAAATCCATTCATCAAAAAAATATAGAAACGGAAAAAATAGGCAAAAAAATTATAGTAATGGGCCCATTTTTCCCAACTGTGGAATGAATACTTAATCATTCTTAGTAATTGTTCGCAGTTTAACAATAGCTAATTTTAATTCAACGTAATCAACGATCAATTAGAAGAAAAGATGCAGAAACCTCCACATTTTACAATTAAATGCACGGTCTTTTTTTTTTTAGAATGATAATGCCGTAAGAACTAAATTTGATTCAAGAAACGGAAATGTTTCATAAAGTTTGTTAAAAAAAAGAAAACGAAATTATCATAGGTTTGTACTGAGAATTATGTGAAAAGTTCATCCCAAAATATATATATATATATACAGTCAAACCTGGTGGAATAGTTAGCTAATTTAAGCGAGTTAACACAAAAAGTAGCAATACCTACTTTTGTTCAAGGAATTTTATAATCAACGATGAAAATCCAGAGTAGAATGGTATGTTAAGAAAAGAAAACGAAAATCAACATGGTAACCCTGACAATTTGAAGAATATTTTTTAGGAGAGAAATAATAATGTACATGACGTTTCATTAGATCAGCTAAAATCAACTGCGACAGGGGAGGAAAGAGAGAAGGAAATTATCAAGAACATTAGTTAGAATTACTCCGACGTCAATCCCAAATTCTACTGTGACTCCAACAAGAACTAACAATTACAACTCTCCAAAAAATCCTCAATGTTAAGCTCCGTCTTTTAATAGTACAGACGAACGTTCAATCAGGTTATGAATATAATTGAAAAAGTATGTTCACTACTTAGGTATTAAGTAACAATGAAAATTGCAAAGGAAAAGAAAGTTCCTTCTTTATATAACCAATTACAAATTAACAGGCCAATAAAAAAAAACCGGATTTAGATCATTTTTATAAAATAACAAAACTTTAATAAGTGTGTTCATACCATTCCTGGCAGGCAGTCTCACAAATTATACCTAAAGTTGTAGTTTATATTAAAAGAACTGCCTTAAAATATAGAAAAAGGAATAAAAAAAATTCCGTGGTGTGTTTTTTCTTCATTTTTTTGGAATATTTAATCGGTCGTTGTAGTCGTAAATAATAATTTAAATATAGAAACTTCTTTACTTATAGTAGTTATTCATTTTTTCTCCCCCAAACAAAAAAAAACAGCTGAGGACCCTCTCTTAACTAGTTAATAAATAAAATATGTATGCATGTATCTATCGTTTAAACTTAATGAAAAAATTTATTTAACTATAAACCACCCATCTGTGATATTTCTAATTAAAGTTTTTTGTAGAATTATTAAATCTTAATATAATTGTTTCAAATTTGTATAATACTCTATTACAACCGCACAAGAAGTGGTAAAAGGCTAATTTTGTTTGATATTTATTTAATGAGATAACAAAAACAACACTTCTTCTGAGAATGTTGCTGTATGGCGCCATGTGGTAACAAAATAATTAGAATTCAAAGAATGATATAAGCCAATGGGGCTTGACCTTTTATTAATTGATTTTAGCCTTACAAAAATTCATATATCAATCAGGCTTCCCTCCGCCCACAATTAGAAAGAGAAATTTCCCTGCTTGCAAATTGTATCCCATGTTTTGTCGTTTTTCTTTGCTGATGTCCATCTTTGACGTGAGCTCAAAGAATCACAAAATGGCCTGAAGAGTTTGTAAAGTAATAAATCGTATCTTTCTAACTAAATATAATATAAACCGGCTACATATTATATGAAACACATATTAATAAAGCCACATATTGGAAAAAATAATTGACTTTTTTTACGAGCCCTATTAAAATATGGTTTATTCTTCTTTATTGCTTCTATGTTGTAGGCAGGACAACCCCCTAAAGAAAGTTGTGAGGGTGAATTGCTTCAATCTATCCAACATTGATCAGATTAATTTGGTATATTTATTGAAAGTTAATGAATGAAAAATTAAAAAGTTTTAATTATTTATTCCTCAAAAACATTATTGATTAAAATTTTCTTAATTTTTAAATACAAGCACGATTGCTTTAGTTGTACTCAGTTCTAAGACTTTAAGGGTTGCTCTCAAATGCAATTTACAATTATATTCAAACAACATGTACTGGCATGATGTATTTAATTTTGGTGACTAGGTCTGACCTACTCCGAAAAAGGAAGCAGAAATTCTTTTGTTGCAAGTGTGCCCAGTCTCGTCTACATTTAATAAGTACCTTGCATATATTTCAGTTACATTTAATTAGTATAATGTTTAGGTCTCTAATTCAATGGTACTCCGTGATAGTCTATTATTATCATTAGTACATACATATACCTTTCAACATGATTATACTTACAATTAGCATAATTAAAATGAATGAGGGCTTCGACCTAGTTGAATAATTCATCATATTTTTTTATCAATATAGGTAAGTACGTCTAGATATAAAAAGATATATAATCCTCAATAAGTATGAGATTGAAGAAGTATGTCAAAATAATTCCTTAGACTTAGGGATGTGAAAATTATTGAAACACCAGGAAGCGTAATAACCACGCCATATCTGCTGAAAAAGATAATTGATTAAACTATAGTCCTCTATAATACTCGTTACTACATTAAAATTTTCAAAATTGGAGGAAACAAAAATATAATCCAATTGATAAAACGAAGACCACATGATCATCATTTTGACAAAGTAGTGGTCATAGTGACACTTTTTGGTACAATAGGGGCTTTTGATATATTTGAATATTATTGCACAACTAATTACACAACCTTTATGAATTCACACTTTTAACTGAATTAAGAAAGAAAATTATGCAACTTGAAGACACCACTGTGAAAAAAAGTTACTACGTACTCTGGAAAACAATTACCTAAATTATATCTCTAAAAAATATTTTTTTTTGTTGCAAACACCCGATTTTACTTTTTTATGTTTTAGTTTTGCTGATATTCTGACTTGTAAAATATTCAATACAAAGAGATAAATTATATATTTTTATTGTTTATTGCCAATCACATTCATAAGTAGATTTATATAAAATATGAATCATTTGAGTAATAGATAGAATAGAGAACAATAAAGTTTTTAAGCCCAAATTATTCCAAAAAACAAAGAAATTTTCCGCGTCATTAAAATTAATTTTTAATGCTAATTAAGATTTCAAGTGAAGTCTCAAGCAATGTTCCAATACATGTGTTGTAGTTGTTTTCTTTCTGCATTTTTTTTGATTTGATCAAAATCGGACAAAAAATGAGTGAACAGGAATAAAAAAGGGAATGGATTTTGGATTTTCTCGACGCAGATGTTGATCCAAATATAATTCCATACATTGTCTTAGAAGATCTTTACAGTCTACCAGGTTTTGAACCGCAGAAACGACATATTTAAAGCAGTATCACTGAAGGAAGTCCAGGTTACCTTCAAGACAAAAAGCCTGTACTAAACGATGTACGATGGAGTCGTAGCATCTGATGGGAAGAAGAGGGATACCTTTTTCTTCAAACCCAATGAAATAATTTCGGCTGAAGCCTACTATAAAGTATATACATGTCTTACAAATGCATAATGGATATTTAATTTTTGTTTAATTTCTTACTTTTTTGAAATACAAATTTACTGACTTACCACATCTAGACTGTTAATTAAACTTGTATCATATAATTGCAGTATATATTAGTTAAATGGGAGGATCCCATTGCTGAAGGATTCTGAATATAGAAGTAAATAGTCTTATAATTTGAAATGAAAAAGTTATCAATCTTATAAATTAAAATATACTTTTAGTTTAGATAATACTATATGTCTTATTATATGTACACAATTATATTCCTTACTAAATTGATTTATCTGTTTGCTTGAACAAATAGATTAATTTATTATTATCAATTCGTTAAGAAAATATTTCTGGTCTATTTACACGTTCAGTTTCGATTTACAAAATTTTCACCCAACTTTTTAATAATAGAACTAAACTGATCTAGACTAAAATACACAATTAAGTTATTTATTTACATCTCAATGTGGATACTATATTAACAATACAACAAAATTATTCATAAATGTAATAATTAACAAAAATCGATATTTAATTTATTAACAACTATAGTTAATAAAAAAAAACATACAGATAAACATTTACTTGTATAATGGGTTCTTATCCATTACTAATTATTGTAACTGGAGGAAGTATCGAACAAAAAACCCTCGAACAAGAATATTCTATGAATTTCTTATATAGATTATTACTTGTATTTTGTACAAATATATTTTTTAACCAATTTTTTGTAATATTTTTTTTTCAATGTGTACAATATCCTCATTTTTTTATGTCCTTTTTCCAATATTTATTGTACAAATTAATATCACTTTTTTTTATTCCTTGTGATTTAAAAACATAACTTTCTGATTCCTGGGAAGTTCTCGATTCGAGTTCAAAAGATGTAGATAAATCTGTATGTGTGCTATCAGAGTTACATTATGCGTATTTTAATAGAAATTAACACTAAGTATGTGTTGGATAAGTTCGATTAGTTTTTTATAGACTTTAAGAAAATGTATTTTTCTTCATTGCTATAAAAGAAATGAACGGCATTCTACATTTGATATTCAATTCTTTCATTCCATAATTTATTTTTTGTCATATTATATTCTTCAGGAATAAATAATAGCAAATCAAATTATGGAATTTCAGCCTCTAATAAAATTTTAAGAATAGTTTGTGTACTATCAGACCATTTTTTAACATGTAAAACTCCAAGAATATTAAATGTGTGATTATATTTTATTCATTTTAGAGGGCGGAAAAAATTGTCAAAAAATGTCTTCCAATAACTCCACAGAATTAGTGAGTATTCCTTCTTCTTGTAAGATATCAAACTAAATTTATTAGATACATTTTGGACTATTTCCACTTAATTTTTCCCAAATTCAATTGTTTATGGATTATACTAAAATTTTGAAGTGACACGGAAGCTATATTCTGGCGACAACTTTGAATGATTTTTGGACAGAGAGTGGATATAAATTTCATTAAATGTCCCAACAATAACCATGTGTGCTTTTTATTCTGGGCTCTATAAGGATAAATCAAATGTGGAAAGTGGTTCATGCTATCAGAGCGATACTACACAATTTGACACTTTCTTCATCTTTCCAATAAATAATTTAGAAAAAAAATATATAGACTGAGAACGTTAGAAAGAAAAATTTACCTCTTCAGCTTCATCAAATATATATATACATATCGGACGTTCCTAATCCTTTATTCTCAGTATCAAAAAGATTAACTATATAAAGAGAAATAAAAGGAGTTTTCTTCTATTGTATTCCCGTGTAAGGAATGGATTTAGCTTCAAAAAACTTAATAGTGTAACAGATTCTTGATGATTTTTGGCTTATTCAACCCACAAATTTAATCTTTATGTTTAGTTTGGGCATTGTGCAATTACTCCTCAATACTGTCCAATCAACCAAAGGGTTAGATCGTAGAGATTCCCTAACCAACAAGGCCACGTCATGAGAATGATCATAACAAATATGACAAACATCGCAGTGCCTTCTCATTATACCCAATTGAGGACACACAGATTTCCAATGAAGAATGAAACCTAGTCTATTGTAATATTTATCGTATCCTGGATCCAAACATGATTGTTTATATTTTATAGGGGCAACGCCCCTATTCCAATGACTCGGTAAACGTATGGCCTTGAGATCATAATAAAATGTTTTTTTCCCTCGTACAAAAATACAATGATTTTTCATTCGGTTCTCCTAAAATGTTTAATGTATTCTCTCCTTTCATTGATATTTTATTTTACGGGTTATTAGATAGATTTCGAATCATGCTTTAAATAATGAGAAAAATAAAAAGTTTTCAGACAAACTCTCTGTTGACTGATTTGTAATTTAATATTCCTTATCCAGGGCAGCAAAATGTCCTTTCTAAGCATTGATCTTGATAATAATCAATTTTTTTGTGGCTAAACCCATTAAAACAAGGAGTTTTATTTTCTAAAGGATCCAAACCATTTTTGAGGAACCTTTTAATTCCTTTTTCTTCATCAACATCCATGTCGTGAAATGTGACGTTTTCATGTTTCAAAGGTCGGATCTCAGATATATCACTGACAGATGAAGAACAAATCAAGAAAATCATGATAATAGTAATATAATTCTTTAACAGAATCATAGCGTCATAGAATTGAAAAATATTCTAAAGAAAGAAATTCATTTCAGATCAGCCGGATAAGAACCTGATTATACCTACACCAATATTTATTCTTTCTTATAATACAATTTATAGCTTTGTCATATTTGAGAGGCTATATCGGCTTCACCGATGCATTAAACTTTAATAATTGTGCATTTAAGTTAAACAATAGATTTTAAGCATGGCCTGTTTTTGAGATTTTTTGAGAAAAAGTGGTAAAACTTATGGGTAAAAGAATGTCCTTTTATTTCTTATAAATTAAAAATAGCTTAAAAAATAAAAAATAAGTTTTCTCCTTTCCTTCAATTTCTTTAGTAAATTAGAAATGAGCAAATCCATAAAACTTTCGTGTTCCTAGACAATTTACAATTTTTTAACAAATCTTTTAATTCTTGTTTCGTAACATTTCCTTAGGAGAATAAATATTTTGTTTGAGAATCATCCGAACATTTATTATTCCATCTATTGATGAAAATACCTTCATAATGAATATATTTAGTCTACTTTTGTGTCACAAAATTACTATTACTGTCATTACATAAGAGAGTACTATATTCTCGAGTGTTAGGGAAAACTATATATTAATATATATAGAACCTCAGTAAAAAAATATAATGATTATTACATGATCATCTAGTTTTCTCTGTACGTGACAAGACGAAAGGTTTTGTCTTGTCACGTTTCCTGAAGCAAACAAATTTGTGTTAAAGTCAGAATAAGGATGATTTATTATTTTTTTAATACTATTAGTAAACAAATGAATTTTGTTTGACGAAATTGAATATTCTTACGTAATACATTCAACTTATGGGTTCATATAAAATAATGTATTATGAAATTAGCTAACCTTTAATCGTCCTATCTTTTAATAATTGTAAAATAAACTAACAGTTGCAATAAATATACATAAACAATCATTTACGTTATGATTATGACATACTGCCTATATTCACAAATTGATTTCATTATTTTGAAATAATTTATTATACATACATGAAACCAATCGTTGCTGTATTTTATTAGATCTGCAAAAAAAAGAGTTCTTTATAATCTTATATATGTATATTTATTTATAAATCTGGTTCGTTTTTTTTTCTTCATGGAAAACAAAAAGGGTAGACAGATCAATCTGAAATTTAACAAGTTAGCTCAGAAAATTACCAAAAACACTAAAAGGATTTTTTTATGGGCCTTTGAGGTCATTAAGAGGCTGTTTTTGACCGAAAATACAGAAAAAAACTTCATTCCCCTTTATTATATCTAATTTTTCTCCTTTTCTCTGTTTCTTCCCTCTGTTTTTCGATCTCTGTCTCTTTCTACATCCCTACCGACTGCCTCATTTATTCCACCTTCATTATTGCTTCCTAATTCCCACTATTTTGCCTGACAATGCCCCCCCTCTCTGCTTGTATATATTGTAAATTTCAATAAATTGATACTCAAACCCCCATATAAACACAACCTTAACAAAAAAAAGGTATATTTCTGGAACTTGTCTAAAAAAAAGTTTTACGGAAAATTTGACTCTACTTGAGTTTTTATAATACAAAACACAAAACATTCGAGTATGATTTTTTAAATTTTTAATCGTACTAAAAACAGTACTATAGAAAAGTTGATCTAATAAAAATGAGAAACCTTATCACACGGATTGGGGAAATTCTCCAAAACTTGAACGAAACGAAGTTTTGTTCATGAGTATATTGCTTATAACACAACTCGACTCAACGCAGATATATTTTATTCTAATCAATTCCTACATTGACAAGAATATACAGGGTGTCCACGATAAATTGGAACTATCTTAAAATTCAACCTGCTTGATAAAAATGGAATTTGGAGTGTATTTGTTAATATGAAAAAGTCAGACATGATATTAAATAATAAATTTATTCAACATGTCCTCCCTCAGCAGCCACCATCTTCTCCATCCTGCCCCTGAAGGATTTGCATGCCCTGATGACTTCTGCGGAATCGACAGCATTCCACTCCCTCGTAATGGAGCCCTTTAGGGCCGCGATGCTCTTGTGGCTGACCTTGCACACCTCCCTCTCCAACTTCCCCTACCAGTAGTAATCACACGGATTGAGATCGGGTGAGTTGGAGGGCCAGGTGTTGCGATCCCTGATAGTGATGTCGTGGGATTTGAAGAGGTTAGTGGTACTCATAGCGATGTGTGAGGGCGCTAAGTCTTGTTGGAATATGAACTTCCTCCCAGCTGCCGTATCCTTCATCCAGGGAATGACGAACTCCTCCATGACTTCGCAGTACCTTTTCGCATTAGCCCTTTCTTTGGGATTGAAGAAGAAAGGAGGCATCACCTCGCCGGTGCTGTAGATGACACACAGGGTCATCACGGAGGCCGGGAACTTTGTGGTGAAGACCGCAGGGACCTCTTCTCTCTCCTTGGGAAGCCACCTGTCATTCTGGGCGTTATAGCTTCTGTCGACAGTCCAGTTCTTCTCGTCCGAGAAGAAGATGATTCTTCGTCCATGGCTCTTTAGGTCATTGAGGAGGCGCTTACCGTTGGTGAGCCTGGTGGCCTTCATGGATGCCGTGAGGATGTGTTGTTTGGCCATTCGGTATGACCTGTACCCGAAGTCTCATTCACAGCCTTGGAGACCAGCTGCTTGCTCACTCTACGGTTCTTGGCCAACCTGGACAAGGAAGTCCCCGGCGAAGCCTTGATGGACTTCCGGAGGCCTTCAAGGAAGTGGGGATTGCGGATTCGGTCACTTCTCATGTTGTGGGCCTTGCGGCAGACCTTCCCCTCACCCTCCCAGGCATTGAAGACCCTGTACACAGTGGTCTTTGGGTAGTTAAGAAACATGTAGATAGCAGAGGACTTGTGTCCTGCGCGAGCCAATTCGAGGATGGCGTCTCTCCTTGCTTGTTCCATGATGACTATTGTTTATTGTCAAAACAATTGTGGTGGAAGTTATAGTGTATTGTTCACGCAACCTTTTATATTAGTATAATTTAACCCCGAATATCCACATTATGGATCTGGATGAAGTTTAAAGTAGTTCCAATTTATTAATATGTTATTAATACTGAAGCTCTTCTATTTATTAAAAAAAAACCAAAAAAACAATGATAGTTTATTAATCGGCACACCTTTTATTTTTCGAATTAACTTTTCAATTAGCTTACAATTTGTCTTTCTTTTTAGAATGTATACATTTCATTCATTTATTTTTAAGTACTAACGTGATCCCATAATTTAAAACGCTTATATCTACTTTATAGTTTCTATAGATACAATACTTATAATCTTAATCAAAGAATACATTTTTTGAGATATTTAATGGATTTTTATTGTTAACTATTTCTAATATGTCTTCAATTAACGAAGGTGGTCTGAAAAGTTATCGACCTAACAAAATGCATGACATTTTTCTGATCTTTTTAAATATAGTTTCCTTATAACTCTACAGATTTCTCCCAAAAATAAACTTCAATCTCTGTAATTCATGATAATAGTACTTGGTATTTTTCTCTGTAAAATAATTGTTCACGAAACACTTTTTCTTTTTGACTCAGTTACTCCGAGTTAGATTGACTTAAACATTTTAATACAACAAGCCTTTATATGTCTTCTATTATTTTAATCTATTTAAAGGTTACAATTTCAAAAACAAATATTTAATTACAGCTCGATACTCAATTTTGTCCATTATCACAAAAACACTCACATTTTATATAACTTTTACATAACAAATGCACGTCCAAAATGGCTGAAATTTTGGTGAGTAACTGCCAACAGATCATAAATAGATGTAATTAGCTTTTCTACGAGTTCTACCATCTTCATGTTGAAGTCAGAAACATTTCTGACCACCTTCGTAAATGGTATACAGTATGAGTAAACACTCAATACAAAATTTATGTATATGTAAAAAAATCAGGCTCGTTGATGGGATTTTTTAATGATTGTCGCTCAATTGCAATATAGTGATATTATATCGTTTATTGTAGTATTGCTATCGGTCCTGAACTTTATATCGCAGCAGAAAAAGCTAAAAAAATGCGATCCGATAAAACATATCCTGAGGAGGACTAGACAGAGGCTGAGAGAGGACAACTTTGAGAAGCGCCTCCTGTTAATGTCAAATAAAGAGCTAGAAGAGAAATGATTTATGTAGATATTTTATTATTTGCTGGCAGACTATATTTTAGTTTTTTCTACATATATTTTATTTTTATTTTATAAAAATATTGTAAATAATTACATATGAAAATGGTATATAAATCTTTTATTTTAAAACGTATATATACATTATAGGTTTAAAAAAGGGGTATATTTGAAAATGATTGCAATTAAATTGATCAGATAACTGATTGCAAATGAACCTGATCGTTAAATTGCAGTGAATTTATGTTTGCAATTTTTGATCGGATCGTGATTTTATTTCATAATTGCTCACAACTCTAATAAAAATACATGAACTTCTGATTTTTTTTTTTTTCATATACTGCTTGTAGGTGTTGGGGAGCTCTAAGGAAGTTTTTGAGGACAATGTCTTTCTTTAGCTATGCAGCACATTGAGATGGTTTGGTCAGAATTTATTTTACTCTTCAAACTTGCACTGACATCGGTCATCTCTTTTTCTGTTTTAGCCAGCAACTCTAATTCCTCTCACAAGACACTCTAAAGTGTTAATCGCATTATTATAGAGGTAAACAGTATTTGGACGCACGTCTACAATATTTACATTTATATCCTTTTTTGTCATTCCCAAGTGAAGCAGGTCTGCCATTATTATACTTTTTGCTTTCTGCTTTTCCATTACTCCCATTATAAAATAATGAATAATGGATTAATATAAACAAAAAAATAAAAGTTTTAGCTTTACATAAAAGTACAATTTAACACATTACGACTTATACAAGCTTAAAAAAATTACTAACAAATATTTTGTAACAAGCGTTTAAATCTAAGGACATTTAGAAGATTGGTTGGAAATACAGTTTGCAACCAATACCAAAAATTGATGAAAAAATATATCCCATATTCAAAAGAAAAGCATTTGAATAGAGAGTTTGCAAAGAAAATCTTGTTTTCTTTTCATACACATACAAATATTTATCATTAATTCAAGTAAAAAGATAATTATTCATTTTTTTTTACATATGCTGGTTTCATAATGGTACTTATTTTTTCTTTTAAAACATATGCATCTACAAACTTCAAAATTGTTTCAAATTCCTATATTATTTATTCAAAGTACATAATATACTTATCAATAAACTTTCCTTATTATTTTTTAACACATATCTAAATACTCACATGGATTTCATATACTTTGATATATGCATTGGGTTATGCGATTGCTCTTTAAAATAGAAATCCTTTTCAAAATTAGTAGATCCTAATTTTGGTATTTGCCTTTTAGATAAGAAACATACATATGTAAAATTTTAGCAATTTGGCTAAGTTACTTCATGCATAATTGCAAATTCTAAACACTTATGAATCAAAACATTTTGGTTGTGCATTATTTTAAAAACAAACAAATTTTTTTTTAGTGTAGAAAAAAAATAGTGATCTCGTCTACACAACCGATCTTCTTCTTTTTTATACTGTTTATCACTTTAATATAATCCAAATGTAAATATTGTTACTATTTTCTAACAAATACAGAAAATAATTTCATTAAGAATGTTTATGTTCCCTCCAAATTATAAATCATCGTCAGAATCAGATGGTCCTTTCTAAAGTAGTGCAAAAACGTCAGTTGAGTTTATATACACAACTACTAGTACATTCGTCAAATTTTACTACGTTGTGCGTTTTATTTCTTTGTTTGTTTCAAGTATGTATAACTGAGTAACAAATTTGAATACACGGCTCACATTTTGTTCATTAGTAGCATTGCTGAATATTTGACTTTTCCTTTGAAAAACAACTAGAGCGTTATTCGTTTCCTTACAAACAACTATTTCTTGTTAAGATTGAATGATCTGCAATGATATATTAAGGACAATTATTAATGTTTTTAGGGAATAATGATAAGTGTATTCTTATGAAGTAGCGGAGACAGGGGACGGTTGCAATATTATATAGTGTGTTTTTTTTTTTGCTTAATTTCTTAAATTAAACTAATATGTTTTATGTATTGTTTACTGGAGTAGTTTCAAATTGTGTTTTTTTTTTAATTCTCATTTTGAATATGGGACGGCGTTACCTGGCTAACACAAAAATATCCTATGTATTTTGTTGTTAGCTATAGAATCCTTTGTCTCACTAGATACGTCATGGCTATTTTATAATTGGTTCTTTATTATTAATAAATGAAATAATTCATAATTATATACTTATTCTCTGTTTCCAAACGGACAAGAATACAATTTCTTGTTGATTCCTTGTCGTATATAAATGTATAAAATATACCGGGTGTACTAAAGAAAGTCTAAACACTTACTAATTCAATTCTAAGGCTGAATGATTGAAATTAATTTATATCTCAATATATTAAAGTATAAACAATTAATTACAAAAAAAAAAAAATTAAGCCCTCTAGCTTACGTACAAGTAAAAAAAATGACACTTGAACATGATCAACGAAATTATATTCGCATACTCGAAGTATTTGGGCGTCTCCATGACTACTGCATATGCCTTCAGCAATTCCAAAAAAGAACAAACTGGCCACGGAAGAATTAAAGAAAAACAGCAGAGGCCAATTCTCTCAAGTCCAAGAGGGACCATGCAAGAGATCTCAGGATTTCTCACCAAACAGTCCAGAGAGCTATCAAAAAGTGTCTGTAAAGAACCTTGTCAGAATGGAGAGACCACTTTTGATACAAACAATGAAAGGAAACAAAAAATCTCCTCCGTTACAAGACTCTTTTGAGTTCTTTGGAACTCTTTTTTTACACTTTTGGCCCCCCTACTGCACTGATGCTAAGCCTCTCGACTACTCCTTTCGGGTGCATGTCGAAGTGTCCTTTATCCAAAGACTGAGGGCATTAAAGATACTTTCAGGCAGCACTGAGACGCTATCACAGAGAACTACAATTGTAGGAGTGCTAGACCTTCCTCTACCGCCTAGGACCTATCGTTGCCTCTATAGGCAGCTATATTAAAGACTAAGAAATCCCAGACAGATATCTACGTATAATACTATTATTGTTGAAATTATGTTCTTAATTAATAAAATATATCTTGTTTAAGTTTGAAATTAAAAGTGATCAGATTTTTACAGAGTACTCGGTAAATATTGGCCATATTATTTTTTTAAGAAAACAATTGGGATATTACATTGAAATGAAAATGTAAGGCTACTCTATCATTAAAATATTACTATGCACCATTATAATACAGTAGTGAATAAAATAAAATGAAGGATTTTATTATTATTAAATATATATATATTTCATTTTTAAAAATTTGGATAAATAATATGACAATGATAAGTCTGAGATGACTTAAAAGATAAATTGTAGAAGTTTTGATTGATTTATTTGTCTCTCTACCAAATAATTTCGCCCTTTTTGTTGATTTTTAGAACAACGGTTCCCTGATACAATAAAATTAACGAACTGATAAAAAGAGGGAAAGGAAGGTATTAAAGAAAGGTAAAGTTTTATATTGCTAAAAATGTAATTGTAATTTTTGATCGAACATCATAGACAATTTATTTATCAAAGTGTTGGGAGGGAAATAATGATAAAATAAAGTATAGCGACAGTAGACATATATATAATGTATTGATAAGCTATTTAAAATTTGTATGTCTCTAAGTTAACCCATCTTTGAGTTATTGAGGCAAAAAAAAATATATATATATATATATTCATCTATTTTCATCTTCCTTCCAAATACTTATACTGATAAATGCATGATGGATAGATGCAACTTAATAAATATATATATATAGAAAGTGGTATAATTTTTGAAGCTTTATTAATCATTGTCATTCATTTTTGAGAAACACTACTGATTTAGTTAAAATTATCTATATTATTATCATGGCAATCATTTAGATTAATATATTTTGCACTTCTTGCAAAAAAAAAATGTGAATGTATACAGACAGAAAGTTAGATCCATCATGTCAAAAATACGTTACTATGGAAGATAATTAATAAAGAAAATTGGAATGATAAATGAGTTGATATTATATACCCTATCGATATTCTAATTAGAAGAGGTATTAAAAGATTTGCTGACTATATGGTATCGTATTTTTTCTCATTTGTTAAAAGTAATTATTTTTGAGACTATATATATTTATTTTTTTTTCGTTTTTTTTTCAAATTTATTTGTGTCTTGCACCTGACAAATTGCATCTGTAATTCTTTCTCGAAAAAGAGCCTATTAAAACGGATTTAAGTATAAAAATCAAGATGAATCCTTCTGGTACTTAATAACTCTTATTTTTCACTCAGTTTTGCCATAGTCTGGTATAGCTTTAAATCCACTTTTATAAATAATTTCGTGAATAAATCCCGTTAATCATTCATGGTAAAATCCTTCGAACTTCTTTTTTTTTTAAACTCAGTTTTCTTTATGAATTCTTATCCGTCGTGCAGAGGTATGAGAAAATATCCTAACATGGAACATTTTCGGAAAAGTCTTTTGAGTTCACTGCCCCAACATTTCAATGAATCCACAGAGAATATGAGAAGAAGGTGACCAGATCAAATGATTTTAATCCTTTAGAGGAAGAAAAGGGTAAATTGTAACATCCAGAGTTTTTTGAGTCCAAGATATCAGTGCACTTAAATGTCAAATCGTCTTTATGAATATAATTTTCACAAGCTCGCTCAATTAGAGTTGGGTTCAAACCGATTCCCAATATTTCCAGATAAGCATTTTCATCACATTGTTTAAGATATGTATAAGTACCTCCAGTGTTGCAACCAATGGTCAGACAAACAATACGACGATCCTTTTTTAATTAATTATATTAACGTCAAGGAATAAGCCATAAATAGAATGTGTAATTATTTTCTTTTTTTTTGCCAACTAAAGGCTATTTTTTCTATCTTACTATTTCTATTATAGTTATTAATTAAGCAGAAAATCAAATTAAAACAATTTAACAACATTTTCTTAACGATTGATCATTATTATTAAATAAGAAATATTTCATTTTATTATATTCATTACACAATTCTGTTATTTGAAAATTATTTTTTAATGTGTCAAAAAAAAAAAAGTAGATTTAAAAACTCCTCTAATTTTCCCGGTGTTGCCCGGACATTATAAAATTGAAATTAATGATGAACTTTTCTGCTTCATATAAGAAAAGAAAGAATTATTCTCGTTGCATTTGGTTACGTATCATTGTACAGTTTTTTTAAAGGGAGATTATTAGATTTAGAGATAAATTTGCCCTGTGTTGTCTGGAGATTAATATATTAAAATAATTATTATCGCAGGATGTTGTCATGTTTTCAGGGCACACTTTTTTAAAGAAGATTATTAGATTTAGAGAATAAAAAAATTAAAACTATACAGATACATACTAACTTGCAATTTGAATCATCTTTAAAATTTTACGGTCTTTCAATTCTTTTAGGATATCCATTTCATTGGTTTTGGCCGTGATTACAGGACAACACCTCCCCCCCCACACACAACATTTAATATTAATCTAATGATACAAATATTCCTATCCTGAGTTTTGAACATCAGAATAAATGAGGGACTAGGCTTTTTCAAGAAAGGAATTCATCTATAATTTGTTGCCATCCGAACGTCCATGTATCCAAAATCACAATTTTTGGTAAACCTTGCTCTGTATGAAAAAAATAGTAAAATAACCTCTATTATCTTCCTAAATAACTAATTTATAATTTATTTTAAATATATACATATATATACAGGGAGATACACTATCAACTAAAAACATGGATTACCAACATTATAACTAGAGCATGTTTCAGATTAATACTGTCATATTTTAGGTTATTCAAAGGAACATAGAAGGTTGTACACTACGTGTATTTGTATTTTTCCAGAGAAAACTAATTCAAAGCAAGCGTTTTCCACTCTCCAATTACTAGAGATCAATTTTTACATCATTAGGATAAATAAAAATAAATGTAATGTACTAAATGGAAGAGACTTCAATGGAAATTGGCACATTTGTATCAATATGTCTCTGTCTTTTGATATTTTAAAAATTATAGGGGAAGATGAGATTCTTCGGAAATTTATTTTTGGATTTCACATGCCTATAAAGATAAAAAAGACAAAAGGTCTTTATTGAATTCTACTTCGTGATAAAGAAAAACAGTTGTATTTAAGTTAAATTAAATTAATAGGTTACAAAAATCAAGGAAATCCCTAAAATTTTATAACTAATTTTGTTTTGAGTCCACAAGGGACTGGGAAAAGTAGGACAATTGAGGACAAATATTGATTTTTTAGAATTATGAATAACAGTTAAATTCTTGTCTACACAAAATAAATTAGAATGTGTAATGCTTTTACAACATATTTTTAATACATTATAGGATCTGATATATAGAACAGCTAAACGATAGAGAGATAGATGTTTGATATACTTTAAAAAAGTAAGTCTTTTTATTTGTTAATCTGATTTTAACACCCAAATGCAAACGGCAGTAGTTCACATTTTGCTTAATCGAAATTCCAAAACAGTCTTTTATTCGTATTATAGTAATTTTTGAATAATTACGCTCCCACAACATCCTACATCAAGACTTTTGACGTCATGTGAAAACGCTCTATCTGAATAAACAACGTAAAAGCGTGACATTATTGTGACGTGAAAAAACGCTACAGATCTAAAAAGAATATGCGTCCTTAAATCAACCTATTTGAAATTTTTTTGATAGTGATTGGGAAACTCTATAATATGAATTATAACAAACATAATGACATCATCAGCGCTAAATGACTTCCTTCCAAAATAGTGAATGGAATTTTATGTACCTCTTATAAGTATTATAGCATATGTTTACACTTGCATACATTAAAAATTCGATTATGTAGATTGTAGAACACATTACTTATAATAGATTCAAATATTTAACCTAAATTTCTGAGTAGTAAGCATACATAAGAACATGTCAAAAAAAGTATATTTAAATATGTAAATTTACACCAATGTATAAATTTGCAATGGAGGAAATTTAGCAATTTCTTTTATAATTTAAAAACTTTAGTTCATTATACATATAAATTATACATATTAAAGTATACAAGGACATTTTGATAATAATAAAAAAAACATTTATATACATCGGCATCTAAATAAGTAATGTATAAAAGTAATGGTTATATTGAATAAATAATAAAATATTCAGTTATTTTTCTGTAATAGTTATTTCTGGGACTTTACCTTGTGATGATGAACTCATTGCTGTGTAAATAAAAAGAGCTTTAAATTTTAGGGTGCCCCCTTGATCTACAAATAATTTGTAATGGGACGATTAAAAAAAAATCCTAATGTTTCTGACGCGATTATAGTAAAAATTCTCGAATTCATTATCTTCAATATTCATAATAATAGTTAAAAAATACCATTTTGATATCAGAGGCGTCAAGTGGATTAAATATATATATATTATTATATAATTATAATTTGTTTTGTTTTTTTAATTAATAACTATATTTAAAAAAATTGGATTTTTTTTTTCAAAAATCTATAGTTAATCTAAAATAAATATTTTTTGGTCAAAAATTTCAATAATCCACGGCTACCATCATAAAAATTAAATTGTTTTGAAAAAAAAAAATTAAAAGTAATAATAGTAATTTTGTTTTTTTTTCAAAAATACTCAGCTATTCTAAGAAAATTTCAAAAATTAAATTTTTAATTTTTGAACAAAAAATCAAAATATTAAATTTTTGGAGAAAAGTTCTATGGAATATCAAATTTTAAATTTTTGAAGAAAATAGAAAAATTTTCATTTTTCTAGTAAAAGCAAAAATTCCTTTATTTTGGGGGAGCTAATTTTTTTTTCATAAGTTATAAAAAAATAATAAATACTTAAATAACAGTATTCGATAAGAATCGGAAACTTTATTTCCCCAATACGATTCCTAATTCCTATTCGAGAGAAAACAATTTATTCTCCGATTAATTCTCCCATTTTTACAAAATAATATAAATTATACTAATACTATAGGATAATATAATGTACTATAAATGTATTTATTGTAGGTAGACAAATTTTTTATTAATTTTATCATTTTTTAGCTGTTACTATATAAATAAATATAATATTAGAGACATATTTAACAAAAAAAAATATTTGTATAATTTCAATAGAATATGTCCCAAAATATTATATTACATTTTATATTCTAATATTTTATTGAATGTTGACGTGTAAACCATAAGGAAATAAATATTATTGTCCTTTAAATAATAAAGACTAATTTTTACGATTAGAATAGGCTTTGCAATTTTTTCATTTATAAACATTTGTGATATATCACTCTAGCAATACGAATTATAGGCCAGAAACATAAAGCATGTAGGACGTAAACAAGATAGGTAACACGAAGAGTGTCCAATGCTTGAAAAGACTATTTGTCTATTTCAAAAAGGATATGAAATCCCTCCAGAAGTGTCCTGGAACAGATGGCACGACATGAAGGAATTTGATGAGTTCATGAAGGCTTTCAAATGCGATATAAAGAATAACTCGACACAGAGCAAAAAACATGAAATAATGAACATGAAAACAATCATCATAGCTAGGAATAATTTAAGAGTTCCTCCTTACATCAATAGATATTGCGAGATGTCTCCTAAAGCTACAAAGATATATATATTCAATAGAGGTAAAAAGCTTTTCCACTTGATACAAAGTGATCAATTCACTTTTTGTGTCTTATATCAAAAGAAATGTTTATCATTGGATCTAGCTTGAAACGTTTGAAATGACAGGTTCTGGGCTTCCAAGGTGATGGAAGTTCCATCCATCAACTGAACTAAACATTCTCAATCCGATATGGTGCTTAGTGTGTTCACATCAGACGGCTAAATTTACCAAATCATATTCTCAAGAGGGCTTACGATTGGTACGTAATTAAGAGGATGGTAAAGTCCTAGTTGGGCTTAGTTACATCATTGTTCGATACATACCAAACGAAGACGACGTTGCAATGTTGGTGCAAGGAGAGTAATGCAGGGTCTTGTATCTGAGAGATGATATCCCTCATCCACAGACTTCAATACCTTTGGCTACATAATTCAGATTGTAATTGCAACAAGAACCTCCTCAATTTGATTCCATAAATGTTGTTATAAAGAAAGAAGGGATACGATTTTGGACACCTTCATGAAGAAGGTGTCCAAAAATAAAGGAACTTAAGGATTGACTCCAAACTTGCAAAGAATAAATTGAATTTTGAAAAGTAATGAAATCAACGGAACGGAAGATCAAAGACAAATTTTATAAAATATTTTCTAACTTAATTTTATCTATGCACATATAATAATCACATATTACTCACTTTTTTAAGGCTTTTTACATTTTTCATATGATCTATAAGTGCAAACTGATAATGAGATTTAGAGCTCTAAGAGTATGCAATGTGTATACCAATTTTAAACACCTCTTACTTATCTCAAACTTAATATTTAAAATATTGTTTCTCCATATGTAGGTACTTATTTGATTCACGAAACCTATGTGTAACAAGGTCCACGTCATTTATAACATCTGTGATTTCAAATAAAAATCAAGAAGACAGAAGTGCCTTTTTATCTATTCAGTCAATTAAATAGTGATATTAGTTAATTCTTTTTAACGTCTTTGGCTGACTTTCGACTACCTGGATATTTCCTTTTCTTTATTGGAAAGTCATTGAGGGATTTAAGAGGTAAGAAAAGCAGCTGTTCTGGTCTTTTAGTATGTGTAATAAAATATAATAAACATTTAACGGAACTTTTTGGATTTTATACTGCTCAACCTCTCTCTACATAGATATAAACTATAAATACCTATTATTTTATCTGTAAATATGGAAGAGGTTGTTAACATCAACCCAACAATGGGTAAATGGGAAACCATCATCTACAACAAGTGGGAAAGAGGGTTAGATCCCAAAACAATGTTCTGAAGAAGAAACAAATAGGGACTCGAAAGAGACAAAAAACAAGAAAAATATTTATACAAAAAAGAAGGATTCAAAGCAATTCCTTTGTGTTATGAAACGAGGGAGAGATAACCCAATTAATGAAACCCTTCCTTCAAAGACTACTCATATTTTTCAAATGCCGGCTGAGGACAACAAGGAGTATAAAAAAGATACTAGGCCCAAAAAGAAGTTTTTTTAAGGAAGCATTGATAAGGAGTCAAACGAAATCGTCATTATAAGAAATAACGGTGACCATATTTCCATCGTTGAATGGAACAAAGTTATTAAATTTTTTTATTGACACAAACTACGAACACGTCTTCTGTCTGCATCAATCGAAGACTTAATTCCTAACTACAAAACACGTTGCTATGCATATAAAAGAGCGGTCATTTACGTAAATGATAATGCTTCTGGACAATAAGTCTGAAAATACATACATAATTGCAAATTCACCTCTCCTTACGACCTTATGAGATGAAGCAAACTCAGAAAAGATAAAAAAATTATCATGGGGTTTTTTCGTGGGGTTACTGGTAACATTAGAGACGAGTCTCTTGCTTGTATTATAGAACACCAATGCAATACTCTTCAGATTGAAGGTAAGGTGGAACTTGTAATATCTGAAATTACAAAATTTGGAATGGTACTCTACATATTTGAAGTTCCACTGGCATTTCAAACCCTGCAATTGATGGACTTCACTATCAGAATAGCCCAGGTTTCCAAGACATACGGAAAGCATCAATTATCCAACCAGACTAAGAAAAATAGATGAGGACAACACAAAACCAAATCAAGGAAATGATAATAAATCAAAAACAACTTGTGGCACTAGCAAAGAAGGATAATACCAAAGTTAGTGAATATACTGAGATCGATAGTGGTGGCAATAAATCAATGGATTTTGATGGTGCCAATGATGCCAATTGTGTAGGGAGTGAAGCTCTCAATGAAGATTACGGACCAAGAGAACAAGCAACAGCCCAGCCAAGTATGGAAAAAGTCGATTAGGAACCAAAGAAGCCAACAATGGAAGTTAAAAATCCAACTGGGAATAATCCAAAAAAGCAATTCAAAATACACAAATTCTTTAATAGTGCTGCAGAAGAATGGATCAAGCTTCAAAACCCACCCAAAAAAAGTGATGATTAGGTGCTTATAAATTAACACTCAACACTCTAAAGCTGCAAACTTGGAGCTCAAATTGAGAACATTACAAATATCCCTAATAACTAAGCCATATATCAGTAATGGCACAACGAAAAGTCTCGCTCTTAGAGGATGTACAATTTACGACTCACCGGGGTCAAATCCAAGGGCTTGTATACGATTCACTAACCATTTGCAAGCATAGTCAGTTCTACAATTTTCAGAGAGAGACATCTGCACGATATGTATCAAAATAGACGGGCTAGTAACGTATATCGCTATTGCTTACCTTGACCAATTATTCCCTATTGAGAATAAATAATTGTTACATCTCATGAAGCATTGTGAACAAGAACAAAAACCCCTTCTCTAAGCTATAGACTTAAATGCTCACTGTGGGATAGTAGATAAACTGACACAAGGGGAGAGTCTATGGAAAACACATTTGAAAAAACCACTCTGACTGTTATAAACGAATGGAACGAGCCTACTTTCATCACCCAACGAGTCAGTTCAACTATCGATATCACAATCGTAAATCAAAATGCCTTCAACAAATCCGAGATAACTGGGTGGCACGTAGATCTCATACCACTAATGTATGACCATAGATATATCGTTCTTGGATTCGGCAAATACATGCAAATTGCAGAGCTATCAATAAATTTTAGTAAAGCTAACTGGGACATTTTCAGATCCCACAAAGAATAAGCATCATTGCCGCTGATTATAGATTCAACCCCAAATGTTATTGATGAGTGCACTGAATCGGTTAACAAGGCTATCAACATGGCATTTGATATTGGGTGAAGAAAAAGAAGAACTATCAAAGCGAAATCTAGACCAGACATCTTGCTAGCCTAAGGTATAAACTCCTCATACTTGTGTAGATTAAAGTAATTTTAAATTAAAAGTAAACTTAATCGAGCGTTCTATCACTAAGAGTAGTGAAAGTAAATTATTTATTCTTTTTGAACATAACCGATTTAAGTACAAAATACACGGCTTATAACGTTAGATATATAAAAAGGTAAAACGCTACATATTATACGATTACATAAAAATATACACGCCTAACTACTATTAATAAACTGGTAAAATGTCTATGCAGATACTCAAAAGGTATCAACTATTATAATCACAAGACTAAAAACGGGAATTACTAATTATATTAATATTTTCATCAACTATACATTAACACGACATTTGGCAGGATAATATTTGATTAAATCATTTTTTTTAACTCGCAATCTAAGGTACTCCTCAAGTGTTTAAAATCTACTTCTTTTCTTCTTGCCATATCAACTCGCACATTCCCTTATTTTCATATCCCTGCTACACTTGAACAAAAGCGCTACCGTAGTTCCCACAGAGATGAATAATTTCTCGCAAAGAATATTTATCGTTTAGCGCTTACAAAAGAGCAGAGAGAATCATGGTATATTTTCTGTAATAAAGTGGAAAGTACAATAGATATTGCTTAATTTATAAGATTCCAAAAAAACGACGAACGACTCTATCGGTCTTCTTAAAACTGATCAAGGCTTCGCGGAATCACCTGCCGAATCACCAAAAATACTCATGGAAACTCATTTCCGACAATGTAGACTCAGTACGTCTTCTGGAACATCTATGCAAGTAAATTATTTTATTATAGACTATCCTTCAACTCCTTTACTAGGACAGCATTGTCGCCTATATCTCAGAACTTTATAAAGTCATCCTTATTACTAGTTATACACCAAAATGCTGGGAAGAAATGAAATTAAGTTGTCTGCCAAAACCTGGTAAATAAGATTAAATCCTTCGCCAATAACACTTTCCAACTTTATGCTTAAATGACAGTTAACTAATTTTACACTTGGAAGTTAAAGAAGTCATTTCAACACTCCACTTACAGCATGCCTATACAAGGGGCTTATCAAATGAACGGTCCTTTCACAAGTGTCCGATAACATAGAAAAATCTATCTATTAACAACATTGCATACTTATCGTTAGTTTTGATTGCACAGAAGCATATTATTATATATAATTTCATTCAGCTGATACAGTAATGGAACAACTTGGTATTCTAGAATGTAGCAGATCCTGGTACAAAAATCTACAAAGTACCCGTACTGTCACACCCATGCTTAAAGGCAAAGAAGTTTGTTTCCATCCAACCTGTGGGAGCCCACAAGGGGACGTTCTATCACCAGTCGTTTGGAATATGATTATGGATACCTTACTTAATAAATTTAAAAAAAAGGAGTAATCAGGGTCGGTAACTACGCAGATGACATTCATTTTAATAGGTAAAAAACATACCCACACCCATGTCAATGGAGTGCAAAGGGCAAACATTACTGTTATTGAATGGGGAAAAGAAAAAGGTCTTACCTTGTACCCATCAAAATAAAGCGTTATAGTCTGTTCGAAACCTTATTAGATTAGATCAAAATACTTTCCACAATTAGAAATAGATTGAAAAGTCATGGAAAATGCTACACATATGAAGTACCTACATGTGACTTTTGATCAAGGACTCACCTGGACAGAGCATTTGAAGAAAAAAAAAATCTCCAAGTGTTCTTGGATATGGAATACGGCCAAGGCAATCATAGGACCAAAATGGGGACTGACCTCAGACAAGGTTATCTGGTTGTATGAAGTTATGATCAGACCTATCATCTCCTATTGGTATCTAGTATGGGGACATGTAATCACTGCAAACAAAATGGAAAAGAAAATATTAAACGCCATTCAATGGAAACTCTTGGGAATTACACATAAATTTCGATCGACACCGACCGCAGGAATGAAGACAGCTTTGGGTATTGCTCTTCTAGACATATACATTAATTAACTGATGAAATCAATATGGGGAACATAGCATTTCTGACTTGAAACTTGGGATGGAAATGGTAATCATCCAAAATGTCGTAAGCATAGATTCCATAGTGAAAAAATACAAGTTGGAATGGATCAACCAAGTGACCACATTAAAATTTATTGCTTTCGGATAGGTAATAGTCTGATTAAGAATCCTGACGCAATCATCTGTACGGATGTGTCTAAAGAAGAAGACGGTAACACGGGGGCTGGATCGGCCATCATCAAAGGTAATGCATCAATTTATTATTCAATAGTTTCATAGAATAAAGAGGTTCCTGCTTTTACAAGAAGATATTTACGCCATAACACAAGGTATTGAAGCTCTTCTCAAGTACCAAAAACACTGAAAAATGTTATTATCAGATTAGACTCCGAACCAGAAATTACAGCTATCTTTTTTAAAAGTTTTAAAATGAAAAGAAAACCATCATCAAAGGGAAGAGTGAGAAAAATATACAACTAGTATGGCGCAAAGAACATTCTGACATTACAGGGAATGAACTTGCAGACCATTTTGCAAAGAAGGGTACTGAAACCCAAAACCAGTGTGCTATTGGGACGCCTCCAAGCAACATAAAAAAGGTAATTCATTACTTATTCTATCAATATTGGTGTGACCAATATAAAAAAGATCGAAGCATGAAGCATACATATACTTGCTTAATAAGCCGAAGTTGAAGTGGATCAAGCTCGTAAAATAAAAATTGAGACTCATTGTACATGCCTACACTAGAAATTTCCCTTTTCTAGCCCACTTAAGCAAGTGGAAGGACATAAGCTCAACATGTGATCTATGTTTGGAAGAATTACAGATGCATACAATCTCATCTATAGATGCCCTGACTTATCTTACGAGAGATAACAAGCCATGAATGAGGAAAACGAAGACATTCGTACTTTAAAATTTATGAAATTTCCAAAAATAAAAAATATTATTGAACAATATTATAATGTAAACTAGGTTTTAGAATCTGTTATAGTAGCACAAATACCCCGCTGTAGAGTCGTTCTTTGTTGCCCGATAGGCGCTCACTTTCAAACGAAGCATGCAATATGTGTTAAATAACCGCAGTGCTTATAAATTTAAGTGAGTCCGTAAGGATCGTTTTCTTCTTTTCAATCAATTTAAAATCCTCATGTGTCAACGGACAAGGGTTCTTTAATGGCCCTTGTGATTGTGTCGTCGTAGGTAAAAAAATAATTATGGAGTCCACAAATGATTACTCAAGTCTGTTGTCAAGAACTACAGTTCTGGTTAGATTAAGGTTTTTTAACATATAATAGATTACAAGGATTTTTTTCACTTGTTTATAATTTTAAAAAGAGCAAGGGATCTTCAATGTATCTGTATTATATTTTTCATTCATATTTGTACCTCTATATCAACTATATTTACTTGAAAATATAAAGGAATATTGTAAAATATATAACATTTATTTTTAAAAGTTTTTGAATATTTAAACTTATAATAAATGTTGTGATCGAATAGATTTTGTTTAATAAAATAAATATAAGTAGAAAATAAACAACTTGATAGTAGAAATAAAATAAAAAGTTTTGAACAACCCTTATAATAAATAGGTTTCTTTAAACGGAACTCCTTGTTAAATTGAGCGACTAGATTTGTTTAAAGTTATTCAGTTTTACTTTTTTAAATCCAGATAAAACAAAAGTGTAAAACATTTAAATTTGTAGTAAACATCTTCTTTAATTATTTTCTAACACAATTTTAAACTCCCATACTTCTCGAAAGCGAATTCTCAAATTTTTGATGCTTAAACAAGTAGTATTCTATTGATAATGAAATTTGTTTTCTTTCCTTATTCTTTGGTATATCTTAGAATAAGATATATATTAGTATGTTTTTTCAGCATAATTCACAGTTCATCAGTATTATATGTATGCCATAACTAAGAGCATTGATGCCACCAACGCATTACCCTAATCCAACTACTTATTTGTAGTAGCGAAAAATCTAACGTGCTGCTACTTTCAAAGCAGTAGTCAAATTAAAGTTACTTAGTAGTTCATGGTGCCTTACTATTTATGTAGTTTTCCTTCGAAAATATCCTATCCCGTTTAGATAGTCTAATGACACTTAGATCATTAACCATCAGAAGGCAACATAATACCCCTTTTTTTGACATACGGCGCATACATCACTCTACGGCATTTGATGTTATCTTTCATGTTGTTGATAAAGGCTGAGTACCTTTGGCATGAAGTGCATTGCTGCCATGCACAAAAAAAAAATCAAATTTTCTTGTGCGCTGAGAATGTTCGACCAGTACACCATTTTGCAAGCGCACAGGTTGAAGGGAACAATGTCAACAATATAGAGTACATTTGCTTTTTCTCGCATCTCAGGATGACGTACGGTAAATAGTTTCCCCCCTGAGGTCAATCACGTGTGCTATACCGTACACAAGTACAACAATGACGGAAGGAGAGAATGTGAATGTAACTAATAAAGTAACTTGTAGTCTAACTTAGTTACATTGAAAATCAAGTAGTCAGTAAAGTAACTAAGTTACTTTTAGAAGGAGTAATTAGTAGTGGGACTACTCTGTCTAAGTTCAATACTCCTTCGAATATGGTTTACCATCCCCTACCCATTTATATTGCATTTCGGCTAATTTTTATTTTATTTGATTTTCTTCTTCATATCTGGCTTGGTTTTTTTATGAAAATATGTATAAACAATTTTGCCGTTTATATTGATTAAGTAAATAAATTAAAAGGGAATTAATGAATTACTTGATTTTTACTCAAGCTTCATTTCCAGTTGACTCAACACGTATGTAAAAAAAATGAACAGGATTCAATTTGATTTCTTATGGAATATAAAGAGTTTGTATCTATCATAAAGCCGGTTGGAGGCCCCCATAAAAGATTGGGAACTAGGTTGTTTAAATTTTGAAGAAAATTGGTATTAGTTTAATTTATCGGTTCTCGAAGTTGATTCTTAATAAATTTTTTGCATAGCAGTTGATTTTTTTTTGGTAAGTTTGAAAAAGTTTTACGCGAAAATTCATTATTCTTTTTTATTTTGAAAATTCAATGGTATTAATGGGCAAGGAGTATTATAATGATTTCTGTCAGTATGAAAATTATTTTCAGGTTCAGGTTCTGCTTCAAAAATAAATATATATTTATATATTTTTAAGATTATTATTTAAATGATATCCTTATACAACGTCAGTAGTTTTGAACAAGAATATGTTATATGTTGTCTTTAAAAATTATGTTTTTTATAACATTTTCTCTGGCGTAGTTTTTACAATCATCAGAATTTTGACCTTGTTCATAACTTTTATTAGTCAACAAACCAAATTCTCAGAATTTTTTTACCTTTTAAACAGTCTTTTACAGGAGTAAATCATTCAGCATTAAAAATAATATTTTAAATTTAATTTCGTAAGAAAATACAAAAACTTTTCCGTATATTTCTTTATTTTTTTTAACTCAAATTGTCGTCTCATACCTTAAAAACGAGTAAAACTAATGAAAAGATCAAAATATAAAATTTAAAGAACCTCAACAAGTAAGGAGTCAACAATTTTTCTTGCCATCGATTTCTTATTAAATTTTTTGGTACTTTATCCGTTATATCAATTTTTATGTACACTGTAATTATTTTTGTCAATTAAATTTATTTTTTGATAATTTTCAACTTAAATTATGTCCATTTCATGAAATTTTGCCTACTTTTAAGTAAGAAATCAAATAATCTACTCATAATGTTTAAATTATGCAATAATTATTTCAGATTAAGAATATTGGTTTTTATTTCATTTGATATTTACAGATAAATAAACATATTATAAAGGGTAATGTAATACAAGAAAGTTTATTTCAACTAAATAACGAATCAATTAGACTGCTTTAATAAAAAGTCAATTAGCTTATCAATTTACTATACGCTACAAGTTGATCTAATATCACCTATGAATAGTTATATAGAATGAGGTGTACATTATAAATCCCTTGTACGTATATTTGAACATATTTAGAACAAAAAAAAACAATATATATTTAGACACTTCCTGTTTTTGTTAAAATTTAAATATAGCAGTTTGTAGTTCATTTTAAATATTTGTATTTCTTAAAATATTAAATTAAAAGAACATATTTTCAAGGAAGTGCAAGTTAACGATAATAATATTAAATACATAATTCTTAAAAAAAAGCAAAAATGAATTATGGGCATTGTTTGCCATAGCAACATAACAATATAATATAATATTCTCATTTCAAAATCCTTAATGTGGGCCTGGTAGAATTTATTCGAATTTAAAAATATTTCATACACTATGTTTTTATAATGGGAGGGTAACATTTTTATTATACCCTCAAGCGAATATTTTTTTACTTGGTTGGGATCTTATTCACCCTAATATATATGTATTTATACACTTAAACTTGTATACACACAATAAATGTAATAAACTGTCTTTACTCTTCCCCAATATCATACATTAGGTTAAGTAAAAAGTTCTGAGGTGTTTTTCGCTAGATGTCTTTAGTGAGTAATATCTAAAAATTAATACATTGCATCAAAAAACTCTTCAATTATGCTTCAATGGTATGGTAACTACATAAAAAAGTTCATATACATTTTTGTGTTTGATGAAGCCAGCTGTGTGCTACAGCGTTGCAAAATGGAAAAAAAATAGAAAATTCGTTACATTATTCCGTATTACTAAAACCAAGGTAAAAAGGTGAAGCAGACATCCCAAAAAAATTGTGCTGTGTATGGACCCAATACAGTATCGGATACAATAGCAAAGCTGTGGTTCCAACAATTTTGTTTTGGTAATATGGACGTCAAAAATATCGATAAAATAATAGACATCGTCAAGTTGGACCACAAGTGAGCACTTATTCTATTACCTAGAAACTGATGATTAGCCAGAAAACCGTTTGGAACCATTTAAATTGGATGATCCTAACTATGCTAATTTTATTTTCAAAATAAAGCAAAAAAACGCTAAAAAGTGTTTACTTCGCCTATTATATATATATGTATACGTTCCCACATACGATAGATGTGGTAACCTACCTTCTTAGACAAGTAAAGAAAAACATAAGATTTATGATATCAAATCTGTAATTTGTTTTTTATTTTCTTATCCGGTAATTTCCAATTTAATTTTTTTTAACATTTTTATATTTTAGTAGACTTCAGAGTTTTGAATGTACTCAGAAGTGGAGGATTCCACATGAAATATATATTTAAACATATTTTTGCAATAAGATGGGGAAAAGTAACATCGTATTTCTTTCTTTATGCCCTTTTTTCTGAACTAAGTAGCTCTTGTTCATTATTATTCACATCGGATCATACAAGAAAAAGTTAGAAAGTATGAGTGTATACTACAAACGCTTTTTGTACACTATTAAGCTTTGCCATTTTAGCCGTGAAATATTGTGCATCGAGTATGGAGATCTCAAGGAGATAATTCGCCATATTTTACATTTATACTACCGGAGAGCTGAAACCCCGTCATTTCTGACGACGATTGTGACTGGCAATGAAATATGGACCACTTACATCAATATGAAGTGACATAAATCGCAGTCAAAATGCAATGAAACATCCCAGACCGTAGCCAGACCTGGATTGGCTGCCAGGAAGGTGTTCTTGTGTGTTTAGTGGGGTTGGAAGATAATAATATACTTTGAGCTGCTCCCCTATTGCCAAACTTTTAATTATACTCTCTACGGTGTACAAATTGACCATTTGAAGTGGGCGGTTGAACAGAAACGGCCAGCATTGGTGAATAGGAAATTAATTGTGTTTCATCGAGAGAGCGCAAGGCCACACACAAGCTCTATGAGCTCTGATGGAAAATTATTATTCATCCACTCTACAGTCCGGACCTGGGACGAAGTGACTATCACTTGTTCCTGTCTATGGTTGTCTGAGTGTTTGCCAAAAGGCTTCTACGAGGAGGACATTATGAAGATAGATTATCGTTGGCAACAAGTAATTAAACAGAACGGGATATACTATACCAAAATCTGAGGATTGACACACTTCAAATAAAGTATTGAACTAAGCAAAAAATTCGAAATTAATTTTTTCCCATATATTAAGAGAACTATTTATTTTTGTGGCCTTTAATGAACAGCTTAAAAAAAAAAATTCTATTTTAAAGCATTTTCAATTTGTTCATTCATGGAAGTCTATCGACGTCATATTTGTTTTGTTATTCCTCACTTGAGTCAAATATCTTTCCCCTTTTAGAAACTTTAATCACTTACAGTATTAAGTGTATTATTTTTAAGCAAATATAGTGTTCAAAATTGGAAAAACTAAATTCGGACTACATACCATAGCAAAAATTTAAACGAATTCTAAATAACGTCTGATCTGAGACACAATATTTTTGTTAAAATGATCAGTTTTTTCTTTTCTTTTTGAGTCATATGATGGCATCCAAATACACGGTGGTTATAAAAAATCCTTTTACTTTATTGCCTAAAAAGGAAGAGGAGATGTATAGTTAAAATTTAGTTGTTTATTCCTCCAAGATTGCCTACCTTCAGAATGATGATGTCCAGTGCAGGGCCGTTCAAAGGATTTTTTTTTTTTAAATTTGACTGATATATCATTTTTTTACGATTTATATATGAAGTGACTTTTTTTAAGAAAGTAAAATTCTACCCCCCCCCAAAAAAAAAAAAAAGTAACACCCTTCCTTTTTAATATTTTTAGTAATACTTATATAATGATGTTTGTTTTTTATGTAAAAAAATGTTTATTTTGTATTGAAAATGATCTTTTTTGGAGAAAGTAATGGATTCTTATGTCTTCTTTAATACATGCAGTTTCAATGACTTTTTTTTGTAAGTTATATATAAGTTTATTTTTAAAATATATGGTACTCAATGCGGTGGAAAAGAAAGTCTCATTATTTTTTTTTAAATTATGTAATGATCTTTTCTTTAGGAGAGACAGTTCAATTATTTTCGAGTCATTGCATAAATAATTTAAACATTGACATACAATTTTTTCGACTCAAATAGTCCACGGAAGTGACGCCTTTCCCTGTCCCAATCTTGTGGCAAATCCCATGATCTAAATAAAAACGCTTCATAATCCATATTCAAAAAACAAACGATCTAATCTAAAAGAATGGAAAATATGATTCAAGTTAAACTTGAATATTGACATATGCAGATGAAGCAATTGTCCTCTTCTTCAGCACTATATCATTTATTCCTAAAAAAAATAACCGTCCAAATACAAAATTAATGATTTATTTTTATATGTAAAACAAACAAATATATTATGTATACTAGTACAAAACATTTGTATATATGTATACTAGAATGTGTATTTTTGCAAAGTTATTTTCCCTTGAAACAAATTGATTATATAAATAAATGAGTGTGTTTCTAACTGATCACTTTTATGTTGGTATTACATAAATACTAGTTATGCGAATATGCCCGTTTTTCTTGCAGCTCGGTTTACAAACGATTCAATAATGATGAATTATATGCAACTGTAAAAGTTGTATCCTCTTCCAGATAGTCGATGAGGATTGTTCCTTGCGAATCCAAAATACAGCCTTCATAATCTTTCCGGCCGATTCCTCAATTCAAACGAATGTCAAATAAAATATTGGCTGAAAGTTGATGTTGTTTTTCCAAGCGAGTCTACTAACCATGGATTACTTAGCCTCTCGATAAACCATTCATATTTAAAATCGTTCAACTTCTCTATCATAACTATTACTGTTTTAATTCAATCAGTTATATACATATATGTATTTAATTTATTCTTTTATGATCAATTATCTATAAATGAATATTATTTTGCATAAAATGTGGTTATTCATCCTAGACGTGATATGCCTTTAATTTGTGTGATTCCTTGTTGCCATACTGGTATAATATCTAGTCGAAAGCTCAATGATAATAAAATAAGAACTTCTTTCTATAAATTCTTAATATTTGGAAATAAAATATACTAATAAATTAGATACTCATTAAAAAATACTAAATATTTATTTTAGTGATATCTTGTGACTGTTTAGACATATACAATTATTATTGTTTATATTGTAAACCCATTGACAGTTTAAAAAAGTTGTTTTCTCTCTTCATTATAAACATGAAGATTTTGAAACATAAACTAAATGGACAATGGAGAAATAAAAAGACGTATCTTCAGAAAAAGTGTTAAACCATCCTTAGGAAAAAAACAAAAGTAACTATTAAACAATGCACTATTTTAATATCAATGCCGTGTTATGAGGCATAAACTATTAAGTGGTGAAATAGAATTAAAGGAGCAAAAGTTTTTGAGAGAAGATAATATTTCAAATTTGTCGGATTGGATATCAATTGTGAACCTACAAAAATAAGAATAAATTGGATGGAAGATGAAGTTCAATTTCTTTACATACCAAAATAAGATTCAAAAATTTTGTGCTCCAAGCAAATTGATGAAATGATAACTTTTTTTGAGAAAATAATGCAATAACCTTTTGATTGAAGAACTATATTTTTATTTAATGAATGATTGATAACTAGTGTTAGTTCATTTTAGTTTGCCCAGTTATTGGATTTAGAGTAATAACTCAACGATACTTGAAATTTCAATTGTAGAATACTACCAATAAGATTTTAATCAATGAAATAGTTCATTTGGTGGTTGCAGAGGGGAAATGAATACATGTAGCGAAGTTTTAAATTTACTAGCGTTTTTGAAGACTAAGTATAAGAACGTTACCGAACAAGATGCAATTATTAGAGTAAGCAACCTCAGGCAAACCATTTCAGATCCACCTCAATTAATTACAGATTAAAAAGTATCATTTATTTACAATCAATACATGATAGGTTTTTAAAATAAAAATAATAATTATAGAACTGAACAACAAATTATAAGTTTATTCCTAACATATTACTTTATAGGTCAATTACTCTTCATCGAGTGATCAATGTAATCAGTAGTTATTCCAATGAAAGATTGATAGCACTCATATCTAAATATCCTGTCATAAATTATAGGAAGTAAAAGTTGAATTTTCTGTCAGAATAAATTATCAAAATCCATTTGAGATGAAATAAATATCAACCCAACTTCAGTATGTGCTGTGCCTTTAGTTCAAGTATTGGGGATAATAATGATTTGTTGCATTAAAATAGGTAAAAGAAGGAATAATTCATGCTTAACAAGTTGAGTAATCCACATTTAGGTTCTTCATCCATATTATAAGTTTAAAATTCCTGAAGTATCATCTCTCTCTCTCTATATATATATATATATGTATGTACAATACATTGGAGGATAAGGCATCCTTCATAATTTATTCTTCAAAATGAACCAAAAACATAAAGTTATTTTGGAAATCAAATCAAAAACACTATATTCAACACTTTTAATGAGTTAGAAAAGGGAGTTCAAATTCAAATACAAGAAGTGAAACATGAATTCCTGAATGTGAAGTCATCTATGGATGAAAACAGGTTCATCAAGAGATACTCTTCTCCAATACTAGAGAAATATGATTAACTGAGAAGGAACTGACAGTTTCATAACTATATTATGTATATTCCCTCAACATACGTCTTCCTTCGATGTAGTTTAATAAGAGTTCCTTCTTCCATAGGCAATAATAACAGTAATCAGCAATTCAAAGTTAGATCTGAAAGGAATAAAAGAAAACCTTGTATAAAAAATTAGCACAGTCTTCGTCAGAATTAAATCTTACTTAATTATTGGTTTTCGATGACTTTTTTTTTTTTTTAAGTTGAAATTTTCCGACAAAATTTTTCACCAGACGATCCACCATTCTATGATTGATTACTTATATCACAAATAAGGCTTTTCAATGGACGATCGGATAAGTCCATGAATCATCAATTTTTAACAAGTTTTAAATCTTCTTTTCTCCAATTGTTATTTAATGGAAAAATTGACTATTATTTATTTTAAAGGTTATAAAAACGAGATTGTTTGGCTTGTGTCTCTCTAGATGTTAAGTAACCTATATAATAACTAAACATAACCTCGATACACCATCTCTCGGACTTTTCATGGACTTTTCAAACGACCCTCGTAAATATGTTTTATAACATATTTCTTCGCCTTGAACATTTTCAAAATGCCCTTTATGACGATTTTTAGTAGTTTTTGTAAAAAATAAAATATAGATAAAACATGTCAAAAAAGACATTAAATTTCCCAGTTGAATGAAGGTATGGAGAAACTAGGTGCGCGGGACGGCAGTACTAATTTATAATCCAAACTATCAATGATATTTTCCAACATATTTGCCCATTTTTGGAGGAAAAAAAGTATATAATTATTACCCCTTAGGGAATCAGTCTTAGAGAGCCACGTCAAATACATTCAAAGAGGTATTGAAAGTTCATTTTTGTATTTCACGACTTACAATAACAATAATAAATGTAATTTCATATCAAATCATGCCATTACCTAAATTTTTTTGTACATGTCTATTATTATTCTACTACTTATAGGTTAAAATAAAAAAAACGAAAAAAAAAACTTTATCCAAGGCTCCTAGGCTGAAACTTAAGTGGGTATACTTTGATCGTCACCTCTTGTTATTCGTTGACAATTTGAAATAATACTATTTTAAAAATTAGAAAAATATTTCTTTTAAATAATAATGTATATCAATATGGAGATATTAATATCTGTGCAATCAGCATTAATGAGCCCATACCAATACTTCAAAAAGGCTTATTTTTTCCAATACCAAATCCAATGCATCCGTTCGCTCATACTTAAAATATACTAAAACCCATAAAAAAATCCTGTTTAATAGCTATCTAACGTTGGAACCATTGAACACACTAATATTTAAGGAATACGTGTTTACCAAAATATAACAGTATACTTACACCACGAATATTTTTTTAATATAAATACATCGTAGGTAATACCGTGAGTATCTTAACTTAAAAAACAGAAATCTATTATATGGCGTAAGGCATTTTAAATGTATTCTTTGCATAATGTACACAGGGTGATTCATAAGTCCCTACAACATAGAATTTTTTGAAGTAAAGAAATAAATATATATAATGATAATCCAAAGTACAGAACTAGACATCAAAAACGCGCGAAGGAAACATTTATAGTACGCAATATATTACAAATAATATTATTGCATTAGTACTAACCAAAGTGGCTGCACCTTAGAGTTTGGAATTTGACCTCCTGTATGGTATGATAAATCTGAAAAATATATAGCAGGAATGAGCCAATTTTCCAAGAGACTGGCTCAAGTCGATCAACAATCAATCTTTCCGACGAATGCATTTCGTGCTTACTGGTTGAGCCCTATGATAAATAAATGACTATATTGTTGTTAATATACTATATCTAATAATTAAACATAATACAAACTTTGGATTATCACGATTATATATTTTTATTTTAACTTTATAAAATTCCATACCAGTGGGACTTATGAATCACCCTGTATTATGTCAAAAATTGTTATACAACTACATAGTGGAAGTATTTTAACATTTTTATATCATGAAATTCTATGTTTAAAAGTCTTTAAGAATAATCAGAAAAATATAGCAATTTCCATAGCATGTTGATGTAGTATATTATATATTCATGGAATTTAAACGTTCCTATCTGTATTTATTTTTCTTTGCAAAATAAAAATAAAATGTATATTTTTGTAGTATCTACTGATAATGTATTTTTCCATATGGAACACATGAAAGAGTATGAACAAGAAATAACAAATATATTTTATTTCTTATTCGGGGATTCTATATATTTAAAAAAATAAATTTATTTAAATGATGAAAATTTATCTATATCATTTCAATACCAAAAATAGAAACATTAAATGGGTATAATTTTTATTGGTTTTGACGAGTTTTAAGTAGCTTATTATTACCGATATTTCTCCTCTCGAAAACCATGATCAAATCTTTTTTTTTTAACCAAAAAAAACAACAACATTCAAACTATAACACTTATCAGTCTAGCTATAGTTTAAATATAATTATCTTACAAGGTTATTTTAGAGCCAAATTTATGGGAAGGTTAAAGAAGCCCCAAACATTTAAAGTCCCTTATATTGTTATTAACACCTTTTTATTTTAGATGTTGGCTTTCCTTATTGAAGCAATTGTGAAACTATTTTATGAATCGAACTCTCAATTTACATTTCAACTATTGAAAAATACAATTTTGTTTGTTTCTTGATTATGATCGGTATTAACCTATTTTGGGGAAACTATTAAAAACTTTTTAAAACCCTTTGATTTTGATCATTATTTCCAAAAAATGCATATTTAAAAATGTGTGACGTCACTTTCTAAATACACAATTTGGCAATGTTCCCCCGTACTTAATTAAAAATGCTATACATAATTGAAAATAAAACCATTCAAGTGTGTTTGTCAATCCATTAGTAGTTTCAATATGAATCATCCATTATATAGAATAATAATTGATAACAGAGAAGTGATTCGTACTTCTTTCATTCAAATCATTGTAGTGTTTTTTATTTTACTTTTATCCAATTATATTTTCTGTTTTTTTTTGTTTGTTTTTTTGGTCAGTGTCATTTTTCGTCTTCCATTTTTCCTATAGCCCAAAATCTGATATGATATCATTATTATATAATCAAAGTATTACAAAAGTATAGGATAATTAAATACTATAACTTAATTAATTAGAATGCATTCACCAGATTTTTTTTTTTTTTTTTGCAGACGATGTATATATAAAAAACATAAGCTAATGCTATCAACTTAACAAAATAGTAGTTATAAACTAATTGAATATATACAATATATATATATAGTAGATTTAAGGTATATATAAATGTTCCCTTTGTCTCATAAAGTATATATAATATCTTATGTGAAGATTATCAAAAAAAATCGAAAAAAAAAATTAATAGATTACTGAAATTAGATTTCAATTGGAATTATGAAGATAACAGGGTAATTTGTATATTTTAGACCACATACCCTCATTTAATGGAACAATTATTACATATGGATAGCATTAAAAAAATTTAGTCAAAAAATGATGAACAAACTTCAATTTGCATAGAAAAAATTAATTTTATTGATGAAAAAAATGTGAGAATCGTTAAGTAAAGACTTAAACTGACACAAAAGATACATTATGTCACTTTTTTCCTATACTTTAATACTAAAACGACGAGGGTATCATTTTTGATATCCATTTGGGATTCAATTAAATAATCCGACAAACTGATTAATTGAATTTGTTTATAAACTCTTGAATTTTCATAATTCATTTTATTAGCCACAAAAAACAAATTTGGAAATTAAAATTTGTAATCGTTTTGTTGACATAGTGAGCACTACCTAGAAAGACGAGGGTATCATATTTGAAATCCCATTATTTCAAATACATTTTTGTTCTACAACTGTGTATGGACAGGCTCAAGCTAGTTCAGAAATTAATGAGAAACTCTAGAAAGGAATCGTTTACATTCCATGTATAAATATAAACATAGACTTTCTGAACTATCGATTCTGATTCCACCTGTTATAGTGTAAGGATGTCTAAGAAAAAAATATTCATTAAAGAAATAAGATATTATCTTGTCTCCACATCGTCCTCCAGTTCAGAAGGTGTTGATTTCGAATCGGTACAAGCTGAAGAATATCTCCAACAATCTCAATCAAGTACTTCGGATTCTGGTGACTTATTCTATTGTTTTGACAGACCTCTCGATACGAAATTTTACTGAATACCATTGTTAGTTTTTGTAGAAGCTATATGTATTTATTTACAACTAATTTGTATATATAATTTTTCAAGAAATGCACTGAATGCAATCAAGTCACTCAATTCTCGCCTTCTAAGAAACATGAAACAACCGACTTATTAGGAAAGTCAAATTATTCCGGCAAGGATAACACAATCTGGAACAAACAAATAGAAAAACGAAAGAGTTCAGCCCTTTTTAGACAAAAAACATTTGGAACTCTTGATCGATAATTATATTATGGATCACATTATAAAATGTTCAATATTTGAGACTCTTTCCAAACTTTAGTATGATGTATGAAAAATCAGCGAAAAAGAAATACTCCAACTAATTGGTATAATGTATTCGAGAGGAATCTTACCCAAAAAGCAGCCGTCTGAAGTAATTTGGTCAAGAAAAATGGGAGCAATCTCTTTTGGAACACTATGCCTTGCGAAAGGTATATGGAATTATTGACATTTATCTGTATTAATATTTGTTCCACAAGATTACAAAGACTCCAAAACGACTAATTTGCCTTGATTTCAATGCTATGAGATAGACTTGTCAAAAATTGTAAGTCAGTGTACACAGGCTAGGTAAAAATATTGACATTGATGAGCAATTATTCCTAAAAAGAGCTAGGTATTTATTACTTCAATATATGAGAATGAAGCATGATAAATTTGGTATAAAATGTTCGTTAGCAGTTGATGCATCATACAAATACTTGGAAAATTGATATTATTACTTGAAAAAAGATTCTGAAAGACTAAATAATAAATCTGTATCAGAATATGTATATATGAAGATAATGGAACCGTGTTTGAGTAAAGCAAGAAATGTTACAATAGATCATTATTTTATGGGAATATCTCCTTGCAAATGAACTTCAAAAAATAGAACGAGTATTTTAGGAAATATAAATTGTTCTCGCTAAGAAATACTTCCTGAACAAAAGGCTAGCAAACAAGCAATAAACTTAAGCAAATTTTGTAAATAGTGAAAAAAAAATTGACTTATTATAAAGGAAAAATGAACAGAACGTTTAAATTTAGATCTCTGTTCACAAAAGTGTGAAAGTCTCAGTTGGACAAAAGAGGTTATCAAAATCAATTCAGTATTATAATGAAACTAAGTATAGAGTTGATGTTTTAAATTAAATTACAAGACTTTATACAACCATAATGTATTCTTGCAAATATTTTTTATAATAATTTTGGCTTTGATTGTATTAATCCTGTTTTATCTTGTACAGAGAAGTGACTGGTAACACATTACTTTCAATTTTAGCAACCGCTAACTGTTACAAATATTAAAAAAATAAACATCATTTTTGATATCCGCCGTTGTTTAAGGGGGGATCGTAACCATCCGCTGTTCTAGTGTTAACTGGTTAAGAACTTCATTAATGAAATATTCAACAATCACAACTATGGAAATGAATAACTGATGGTGTAAAAAAAGTAAACAAACCAACTTTTTTGCATAGCTGACGTTTAGAATATTATAACCTATGCTGATTTTAATTCCATCAGGGTGAAATTTTTAATCTACTACTGATTTACTATTGCATAACAGCAATTGAAATCCATTTTTCGTGTCTTTATATTTATTTTTCTAAGATAGGAATATTTTTTATGCGTTTTTCATGACTGAAATTTTATTTTACAACAACTAATATTTTTTTCTTTTCCAGATTCAATATGGTAAATGAATCAGTGGTGAATATTTCAACATTGGATTGTCCAGACTTTCCAAAAAATATCCAAATTCTTGTCGAGGGAGTAGATTTTTGGGTTCAAGGAGTGCTGCAAACGCTTTTTGCCGTGTTTGGGATATTCTTCAACGTTCTTTTTTCCTTTGTCCTCTCACATAAAGATTTACGAAATTCTTTCAACATATTACTCATTGTTTTATCCACTTTTGATACCTGTTACTTAATTGGATCTATACTGGAGAGTATTAGAGTATCCTTTCAACTTGCAACAACACTACACGTTCACTTATTTCCTTACTTTTTACATCCCGCAAAATCGATAGCTATGACGGGTTCCATTTTTATGACAGTTGCGATTTCATTTGAACGATATGTAGCAGTCCATAATCCCATCGACTACAATTTAGCTATGAATGACCCACGGGCCACAAGGAGACGTGTGGCTAAATTTATGATACCTGTAATAATGTTAGTGATGTTGTTTAGTATTAACAAGTTTTTTGAGGCAAGAATTGACTATCAAGTCTCTGGACCTAATAATGAAACGATCACTCCAAAAATAATTCACACTGATTTTAGAGTGAATCCAGATTATGTCCATAAAATAAATTGGAGTCGATTTTTCGTTCTGGGTGTCATTCCAGTGGCACTACTAATATATTTCAATCGAAAAATATACCAAGATGTGAAAGAGCGAGAAAAAAGACGGCGTCCCTTAGCAAACCAGTTTCCTGTAAACAGAAACTCTGGTGAACATCATCCTGAAGGCCGAAGGGATTCAAATGAGGATGGAAATACGGATGGAACAAGCTGTCTTAATCGAGTTGGAAGAAGACGTGTGGAAGACAAAATGGCTTTACTTTTCATGAGCATCGTTTTAGCATTTCTAATTTGTAATTTTCCTAGAATTTATCTCAATTTTCATGAAATTATGATTCTGGATAATGCGATGGCCTGCTATGAAGCCGGAAAGGCCGGTTTTCCAGCTTGGTTTTGGATCACAGCTTCTTTAAGCCATTTGCTGCTCGTCATCAATAGTTCCATTAACATGTTTGTGTACTGCTTGTATAATACAAAGTTTCGTGAGGTCGCAAGAACAATTTTTACAAATAGTTGTTGTAGTATAACTCGGTGCACAAATTGGTTTAAGAAGAGAAAGAGGGATTCTAATTTGAGAGGATATGATGAAGATCTTAATGCAGAGGTAATTGATCTGGCTGTGAGTAAAAAGAATATGAACACAGCTAATAGTACCACCACGATTGCTAAGCTTTGAAAAAAATATAAAAGATCACTCTATGTGTATAAACGCTCAGGCATAAGCCTATGTAAATATATAAGTGTGCATTTATTTAGACTCAAAAACTACTTTAAAAACGTCTTTAAAAATTATTCTACGTATATTAAAAATAGAGATGTATATACATATATTTATTTACCTACTTTTATTACTATAATAAAAATTTTATGTATGCAATTATAATTATACTTATGAAAGTTGTTATATACCTTCATGTTTTTAATGTCATAATGTTTGGATTCGAATGATAAATTTAATTGTATTTTCATGTTAATATTCGTGATTCATAACAAAAATTATATTTATAATTTTTTAATTTAAATAATCTATAATTTAAATATAAAAAAATAAAAAATGTAAAATATATGTCTTCATCTGTGTAAATAATTATTTTGTTATTTAATTCGATATTCAAATCAAAGGGGGAGTGGATTCTTTTTATTCACCGTTCCTTTTATATGTACAAAGGAATTTTTTAAATAAATATACATACATAAATGAACATTACACGGCCGCAAAAAGTTTTGGAAAATGACTTTAAATGTATATATTGAATTTTATGCAAAAGTTGTTATTACAAAAAAGAACAACTGATGGTTTAACTATAGAATATTTTATTTATCCTAGTCTCTAGGATAAATATCAACGAAAATAGAGCAAAAAAGGACAAAATGGATCGTTCAGTCCGCTCCAGATTTAGCAATTCTGATATTGTGACGACCTTTAATGTGTGAAGAATCGCCGTCTGGAGGGAGAGTTAAGGTCAACAATGGTGAAGACATCAATCATCGTCATAAAAGCAGAAGACCGATCAAATTAAAGCCTGAAGTGTAAAAAAAGCTTTTTTGAAAATTCCGAAGATGACGATGACGGACTTGGCAAAGAAGGGGTAGGTGAGCCGTTCCGCGGTGTCCCATACCGTAAAACAGCTGGTGGCAAGACTCTCCGACATATTGAGTGACCCTTGTTCACTCAAAACAACAATAATTACGATTTGATCGGTTCAAAAAGCTTTACAATGACATAAGGTATAACAGAAATCGAATTTTGTTCTTTTCGGAAGAGAGGACATTTAAAGTGGATCCCGAGTACAATCGGCAAAATGATTTTTGGAAGAGTCTACTGCAACCTCCGTGAAGTGTTATGAATCAAATATCTGGCCTGAGTAATTATGTTCAGCATTGTTTCATCTGAAGGTCACAAAATGAAGCCAATGGGGTTCCCCGTTGGATATGGATCTAATAGCAAGGATTATTTCATGATTTTGCAAACAAAATTGTTTCCTAGTTTTGTAAGATCCCAATGCAATCAAAGAAAGCCGATTATTGCTTGCTACAGGACATGGCTCCTGCACATACGGCTCAATTGTGCAGGATTGTATGGGCAAAAAAATGAAGTTCTATCCAAAGGGTTTCTGGTCACTGCAAAGCCCCGACCTGAATCCGCTTGATTACAGCATCTGGTGGCGAATTAAAAGCAAGATCTGTAGACAACACCACAGTATTATTGAGTCCCTAAAGCAATTGGTTGAGAAAGAGTGGTGATCAATATCAAAGCAATACGTTGTCAACGTGTGCAAAGCGTTTTGGAGTCTCCTGGAGTGTTTGATTAAGGCCGAAGGTGCTCAAACTCCTAAATAATTTTCTCTAATTATGCTATAAAAATTGCTCTAAGCTCGTAAAGGTATATTGGGGCTTAGGATGCAAGCTTTCAATCGAGTATTGCCTTAGAGTTTAATAAATGACAATCAATGGCTTTAGAGTTCTGTGAAGACTACTTCTTACTTTGAGATAATCCAAAGAGTATAAAAACTTTGATTCAATTCACAGGTCCGTTTTTCAGACCCATGATGTTGATGGCGACGAATCTTTGCAGAATTTTGACAGCCTTGCAATCTACAAGGGCATATATTGCTAAAAAATTTCCCACAAACATTGCTTGGATATAAAATTTAATACAATTGGCAGAAATTTGAAGTTGAGCGGTAAATGTCCTACTATCCGAAATATATATAAGGGAAGATGAAAAAAAATTCTCTAATTTTCTTGAAGTCCTAAGAGATTTAAATAGTAATCACAAATAGATTGAGCTTCGTCTCTTGGTTTAATAAATGTCATTTTATGATGCCACAGTCTAGGAACTATAAAATATATTGTTGCTCATTTTAAAGGGAGTTAAAAACGACCATCGCAAAAGGGGTTTTGTACCTTTAGTTCATGAAAGCTTGAGGAAATTACACTAATCCATCCATGGTTGTTCATAGTTTTAGTAGTAAAATAGAATAACTAAAATATTAATGGAAATTGACATTTAAAGGTACCTTCAACCACAAAATATATCTCTCAATATTTTTATTATGGCACCGACATTAAGCTTTCCAAACCTTTTTTGATTATAATATATGCGAAATAGCTTAAAAACTAGGTGGTTTCTAGCATACTTTAACATTTTTGTTCACCAGGAGATTATCATTGTATATAATGTAAAAATTTGAAAGATAATATTTTACATTTCTATTTGGTTTTGCCATATTTGAGTTGAGGAAAAATTGTACCTTGTCATTAATTTATGACATGAAATAATTTGAAATGTAGTTCGTATTTCTTATATTAAAATAATTAATTTAATTATCAATGGATGAAAAGGATGAAGAATCGTATAAATTCAAGCTTTTATTGTTGCAAGGTAATGTTAATAAAAGTTGGAAAGGTTGTTCAAAGTGACTATCAATCAGTAATGATAAAATTATCGACATTCAAAAAAATTTTGAGTTATCCAGTCATAAGATCAAAATTATAGCAAAACATTTAAGAAATTTTATGAATATCAAACAATTTATACTGTCAAACGTTGAGAAGCAATCTGAAAAAGATTCCACAAACTAGAGAAGTTCTTTACTTCAACAAAATCATGACAAAGAGTAGTAAATAATATGAAAATAATGTTTTTTATTTGCTTGTACACCCCTTAAAAAATAAGATCACTCAAAAAATACAAAATCGAACCAAAATCCTTTAATACGCATATTTTTTAAATAGGTCTTTTACTTAATTAAACATTGAATTAAGCTTCTTTTTTCAGTCTAAAAATGGAAATAGGTTAAGTTCAGAACAAAATATAATCAATTAAGGAACTTTTTATGATCTTTAAGACTCTTTTATATCAGTTTTATTCATCGTACTTATATTTGGTGATTGTTTTCATGATGAAACATGACTCTAAACGATCATAGTCCAAAACTAATATAATTTCATTTTTTCCTGAAAGACAACGATCCAGATTAAAATCAAATTAATTTTTGGATTTTGACGTCAAAGATAAATTACATTATTTGCATTATTTGATTGGTAGAAATGATGTGGTCCCTATTTAATTCGAATGAATGGTTTTTTTTTACTTTAAACGTTGTTATTCTTTTGAATTTTAATTATGTATCTTATAGTTGTAGAAATACGTCTTAAAATTAGTCAAATATTTTTTTTTTGACAATCTCAGCAAGTGTTTTTTTTTTCTTAAGCTGTTGATAATGATGATTAGCGAAGCTAATCAGGAGCCTTTAGTGCAAATCAAAAAAAAAGAAAACGGAAAATCAACATGGTACCCCTGACAATATGAAAAATGTTTCAGAGGAGAGCAGTTTAGACTGCATGACGTTTTATTAGAACAGCTACAATCATAGCTGTGACTCTTTTTTTAATATTCCATCCATTTTGCAGTAGTAAGTATTAAATAAAATGCTAAAAATATATGTATTAATATTATGACATCGTAAAAAAATAATTCTTTTTTTTTTAAATAATCTTAAACATATGAGTTTGGGATTTTAACAATGCAAAAACTTTTTTCAGGGTTTTTACATATTTGGAAATTAAATTAGTACTTCCCCGTTTTAATGAGGTTGCCTGTATTATCCAATATATTAACTACAATATTACAGTTTTGTAGCTACAGTTGTAATCCTCAGTTCTCACATTAAAAAAGGAAGAAGACTCCAATAAATCAAAATGAAAACAAAAGGAAATACTTTGAAGTAAACCAGATAATTAAAATCACTAAGCCTGGGTTAAAATAAAAAAATAAAAAGTTGTATATAATATAGTTTTCCCCTCAGCTGATTATTTCTGATAAAAAAAACCAAATGAAATATCGCTGTACTTGGTATAACGCGCCATTTATTTATCCTGTGTGTATAACAGAAGATATAAATTGGCTTCTTTATATGGGCTTCAAAGTTAAAAATTGCAATTTTTCCCCATAAATAATATATGTTCTTAGTAAATTGGATAGCAGGTTTTTTTTTGTCATAATATTTTAAGAACCTGTCTAATATTTATTTAAGAATATCGAATATATATTGGCATGAAAGAGTTTGGAAAAAATGGAATTTCACTTATTTTTCTGACTTTATCATCTGCTACCAAAGTAATTAGGTTATTAATATGAAAAAAATTAAGTTTTAATATGGGAACATCCATTTATTTATAAAAAATGAAAAATAAAATAAAAAATATAATTTTATTTTCATCAAAAATCCTCCCTTTGCCGCTATAATTGCTATATAGACTTTTGACATTCTTACTGTTAGTTTTTCTAAAGAGTCAGGTGTGATATAATTCCATGCATTATTGAAAATGTTCCACAACTCATTCTTATTTGTGGGGCACTTTTTCCAAACTTTTCTATCTAGGTGATCCCACAATAACTCTATTGGGTTCAAATCAGTAGATTGAGCTGGCCATTGAATAATATAGAAGATATGTGAGGTTTCTTTTTTTTTCCAAAAAGTTTTTGAAGAGCTTGGATGTATGTTTTGTGTCTTTTTCTTGTTGAAAAACAAACTCCCTTCCAATTAACTCCCTCCAGAAGGAATAACTTGTGTCTTTAGGATATAATGGTAACCATTCTGAAGGGATTAACTACCAATCTATCATACTCGCCAAAAGAAACATTACATTTTATATTAAGCACTAAGCCAGGCGAAAATAGGTGGATTTTTAAAGACAAATGATTAAAAAATATTTTATGGATCTATTTTTTTCATAATAATTTTCATCGAGTTAAAGTAAAAAATATTGATAAAGTCAAAAACATTTATGGAAATGACGAAAAAGTATTTTTTTCTAAACTTTTTGTTGCCAATATACATGGATAATCAATTATAAAAAATAATAATTTATTATACTTATGTACTTCGGTATCGACGTGTTCAAATCAAAGCATTCAAAGTTGTTGTTTTGTTTTTTTTGGTTATTTTGGAGAGAAATAAAATTTAGAATGTAGACCGTGAATAGTCATTCATAATTAATGACCTTTTCCAACACATGTACATTGTACAGAAGTAAATCATTTATAAGAAATGAGCCAGTGACGTTTGATATTTATGAGCACAATGAAGAAAGAGTTATATTTATTTTGCAAATGGTAGTACTATGTACATAATATATATTTTACATTAATCTTCAATTATGTATTATACAGTAAGTAAACTTATGACATTACCACTACAGACTTATATTCCTTTTTAATTATACCATCAACATAATTTAAAGTAAAATATGGATACACCCTGAGATGGATAAAAAATTTATTTTTCCTTTGAGTCTACTTTTCAGAATGCTTCCAAAACATTAAATTTAATTAACAGGTGGAGGAAAAGTCCTGATACCATTTTGATTGCCTATAACTTTGTTCAAAGAAAACAAAAATATGTTTGGTTTTCATAAAAAGTTTATTTGGTTTTTACATTTTTTTTCTCGTTATAATTGCAAAATTATATCGGTTAAATGGTGACCGCGATTCGAAAATAGACGAAAAATCTTTAATTTAACCAGATAGCCTTAGGATTGCATAACTGTACTTAACTCGTTGATCATGATCTCTCGGTAGTAATTTATGTACTAAATGAATTTTGTACAGGAAAATTTTCAAATCAGTTTTCAAAATTCTCCTTAAACTGCGTGCAGAAATGTGTATCTGGGAAGCATGTCTCCAAATTGATGTTTCTGGAGACTCTGCAACACTATCGCGCCCACAAGCCACATTTTCAGCGTTACAAGACGTCCAGGTCTTCCAGAACGAGTTCCGTCTGCTGTCGTACTATACTGTCGAAAATTCGCAATACAACGATAAATTGTGGTTTTGTGAGGCACTGGACTATTAAGATATAAAAATGGTAGCGGGACTTTTGTCCCACCCGTTATGTGCAACTTCTTATTTATTTCAATAATGTCTTGCTTAGGATTTTTTTATATAATTAGCCATTTTTCATTAAAGCTTAAGGACTTTAATTATCTTTTTTACTTCTAAGTATTTTTTTTTCTTTCCTTTTTTACTTCTAAGTATTTTTTTTTCTTTCCTTTTTTACTTCTAAGTATTTTTTTCTTTCCTTTTTCCTTTTTCCTTTTGATTAATTGGATTCTTCTTTTATTAAAATGTGAGTATTATATACATACCTACACGTCTTACGGACTCTTTACAAAAACCTTTTTGAAAACTAATTATACCTATTATTGAATATTGAATAAATAATTGAACTTGTGAGAGGTAAAAAGTTTGTCTGTGGATTAAAGTGGAGACTTATGGTGCGTAAAATCAAAATCAATCTTGAACAAAAATATAGAAGACTCCCTATTTATTTATTTTTCATAATGTGGATCCTAAATACTGTAAAATAAATTCTAGAGATAATGTTGAGATATTATATAAAAAAAAATTGTATAAAAATTAAAAAAGGAAAAATAATTGTGGCTCCTTCTTTTATTGTTCATTATTTTATAGAGTGTCGTGGTGCTAAAACTTCTCATTTGAAATAAACATTCTTGACCGTCTTTGCTGTAAATTGCTTTAAAAATTAATTATAAAATAAATATATATGAATTTTAAAATATTTTCCCTGTACGAATGCTATTTTAAATGTAGAATAGGTATAGATTTTTTATTTTGTTTAGTGAAGCACAGTAGATTCCTTAGAAACCGATTTTTGGTATTGGCATAATATATTTACTTTGAAAATATCATGCATTTCAAGCCTTTTGTGAATGTACATTTATTTTTTCCAATTTTATGGTTAATTGTGATTGCGAAAAAAAAACATGTTGAGAAGTTACTTAATACTTAGTACCCAGACTATGATGAAAGTTAATTTTCATCCTTAATAAATTTTTTAATACTGAATAAGTTTACAAAATTTGATCATCTGAGGACTTATATTGAACCTAGTTATTCTTCTACTGGAAACTGATGAGCCTAAGACTCCATGTTTGAGGTTTTGTTTGGAAATATAATCCTTGTCCCTTTTTCAGAAGAATTTTTTTTTTTTTTATAAACTTGAAGATTTTAAAACTTAGAATTTTTTACGAAGAAAAATCGTTAAATTTTTTAAAAAAACAAAGATTTTCGAGTTTTTAACTGGAAATTAGAACCCTTGTACCTTTAAAAAAAAATTGTAGTATCTTTTCATGGAAAATCGAATATTTCTGAGTTCTTGATTGCAAATATTTTTCGTTTGAATGCAAAAAAATATACTTTTTAAAGGTGAAAAGAAAAGCTGATAATATCTTGTTTTTCTTTTACGCCTCAAATAATGATCAGATCAAAGTTAAATTAAATTATCTAGTGCACCCTGTACATATAAATATTTATATAGGCATTGATTGTTCAAAAATGTTAGTGTAATTAATTTATTATATAATATATTACCTTAGTTATAGAGCCAATAAAAGCTATGAATAAAAAACAAATGCAAATGCACTTTTTTAAAGGATTTTAAATAATATAATATGTCGTTTCCATACACTCTACATATAATATAATGTAATTAATATGGCAGGTTCTTTAGATTACTTTAATTATTAGATATTTCTCCCATAAGACAAAATTTCTAGACATACCTATATGAACTCCTAAAGAATGGTCATTTTATATTCAAGTTGATTGCTTTGTTATGTTAAGTTTTATTATTCATTATTCCCATACCTTGAGAAATCATTAGATTTTCCAATAAAAAATAACCATTTCTCTATTTAAAAAGGACTAAGGTACTAATTTACAATCAAAAACTCAAAAAATATGCAATTCCAGCCCCCCTCAAAAAAACATTTTTTGGGGGGAAAAGGGAACTAAAATTCTAATTTCTAATCAAAAACTCCAAAATCTTCGATTTTACAGTAGAAAAAAAACAAATTATTTATTAACAAGAGACAAGGATTCTAATTTCTAATCAAATCTCAAAATCTTTGATCTTACAAAGCTAAATTACATTTATTTAAATTAGCACAAACATTGATTGGAAATTAGAATCTTTTAAAAACAAAAATGATTATTTATTTTTCTGTAAAATAGACGATTTTTAAGCTTTGCATAAGAAAATTAAATCTTTGTCTCTTTTTGAGAACATTTTTGTTCTTTTTTTAGAAAGTATAAGATTTTTTTAGTTTTTGATTGGAAATTAGAATCCCTTTTTAAGAAGACATATGGTTGTATTTTAGTTTTTTATATCAAAATTTTTAGAATTTTTGATTTTAAATTAGAATCTTTGAACATTTATAAAAACCAAAATGATGATTACTTTTTGTAAAATCTAATATTATTGAGTTTTTGCTTGGAAGCTAAAATCCTTTCTTTTTTTTCATTATTCTTTATTTGGTTTATATACCATATAGAATATACATATATATAAAGAAACCGGAGCAATTGCATAAAAAACTACATAAAAAATATTATAGTTTATACTTAATGCTCCGGGGTAGAATTTCAACCAATATTCTAAATATTAATCATTGAAAAAACAACAGTAAACATGCAAATTAAAAATTATGATCAATATTTGTTAAAAAAATTTAAAACCCTTTTAAAATTCTTTGAAGATTCTGTGAAGTTCATGGAAGGTACCGGATTTCTTCTCCTGCAAGATCCCATGACTGCCATCCTGATTTAGGAATTTTCATTGTGAGAGAAACATAGCGGCTGAAGCTGCCAAGATGATACCTCTCAACTCATCCTTCCGAATAGGCTGATAGTCAGTTAGTGGGCTGGCAATGAGGGTTTTACAATTAAGAATTGCAAAGTCCAGAGCCCTTGTTACCTCAGAAGTTCCACCCTTCTTCTTCCCCCCATCAACAGCCCTTTTGGATTTATAGATACAAAATATTTTAGGATATAGATGGTAGAGTAATCCACAAACGCATGAAGTGTGTTATTATAAATTTTTTCACAGTACTTGCAGGTCCTAGTATATATAATACAATCTGTGGAGATTTGTAACTGCACTTTTTATCATCATTTATTCCCCTCAGAGAAGACACAATTTTTCTTTTCCAACCCATAGGCAGGCCCAATGCAGCTCCCAGAGTCCATTCACAGCTACATCAAAATTTAGGGGGACCATCTTAACGTCCTACGGGCATGGTATTGAATAATATTTTGAAGAAATAACAAGTGGAAATCTTATTCTACCATCGTTGAGCAATTGAAATCCGAATTGAAATAATGAACAGTTAAAATATCTCGTGTGATTGGGCATTCTTCTAAAATTTAGGGGTCCTTTAATTTCTAAAAAAGAACTTTTTATTTATATTTTGCCGAATTATATCAATGGTTGATTCATTTCTAAATACATGAGTGAGCATCCAATTTATTCTCTGAGCTGAGCCCCAAACTGGAGAGATCAAAGATGTAATTTTGTTGGCCTGAAATTGGTCCCCATAATAAGCCAAATGTACAGTTGTAGGTTGGTTATAATTCTTCTCCATTCTACTGCTGGATTTCTTGAAATATCCACAAAAACTTTGGAGTAAATTTTCGGGACAATACAAGATAGATGGGCTACTCCACCACCTATTTAGGTCTTTTCATGGCTTCGATATAATTTTTATAAAACAAACAATTAAGCCATTTGTCTTCTTCTTAAATAGCTTTTTCAGCTAGTTGCAGACTTGATGTAGCCTTATATAAAAGTAAAGGTGTTACCAAATTGTTATAAAATTCAACTCTTTTTTTAAATGGAATAGCAGTGGTATTCATGAAGATAACTGGAACAAAATTCGGACCTCCGTCAACAAAAAATTTCCTTTTGAAAAAGATTCAGCCTTCAATACTTTTCCCTTTTTACTAAGAAAAATTGTTTGATTTATAATTTTTTACCTATTTGTTTACTTTATGATAAAACAAGAAGGCTTTAGTCAATAGATATTGCTCTTCTATATGGGAATATATGCATACTCGTATGTAGTCATGAAAAACACAGGCAATTGTTTAGAAAATCATGCAATTTTAAATTATTTTTTTTAAATTTGTGATAAGCTTTACACCTTGATTATTCAGTGAAACATAGTTGTTGTAAAAATAAAATATTTCTTAAGTCAAATCTGTGACTTTTAGACAATGACATATGTTGCTTGCTTCTGTATTTATTAAGAAAATGGAAGAAAATCGTTTATGAAAATGGGAAAATTTAGCAAATATGTTATTTATTATTCTGTATAACTTTTTGTATAATAATGTTTATAGTAGAAATGTAAAATATTAATAATATTTCCTTAATATAAAATTATTATCATTTTTCATATATGATATATAATATATGTATATCAAATTTGATATTGATATTGTTTTAAATTTCCTTAACTTTTCTACAACATGTATCCGTGTCTTTGATTATATACAAAACAGAAATCTCCTGAAACAAGTTTTGCTGCCCTTTCCACAGATTTGTAATAGCATGGATATTCCTCTCATTTCTAAGCGTATTCTTTCCCTTCATAAGTTTTTCATCTGACCGATATTGCAAGATTGGAGGATCTGTGATTATTTTTCTTGACAAATCAATCCTATTCATAAAATTATTCGATCCATAGGTTATTTCATGAGGAACTATTAATTACCAATTGGGTTCAATAGAAATTTATCAACTTCAGAATTCTTATTTTACCAAAGCTACTAATAATTTTCTTTCATTGGCATTAAAGAATGAATTTCTCCTTATAACTTTTCGTAGATCCTGAACAATATCTCTATGTAGTTAAATTTCCAGCTGAAAATGCTTCGAACCATCACAGTAATTTTGTTAAAATTTAATTCTAAACCCTATTAGAGCGTAATACCTTAGGATAAATATTAACATTTTCAAGAGATTTTTACTAGGTTTTTTATCATATATAAAATAGTGCAAAATTTTAATTGCTTTGGTAAGCCATTTGGCCTCGTGGTGGGGTCTTGGTGACTTAAGAGAACACTGGGACCAGAAGGAATGTTTCCTTACTGAATTGTCTAGGCAATGTCGTAAAGACAGAATTTGTATTCACTTAACTCTGCCAAAATATATTTTCATTTATTTGTTTAACTTTTCTTGCATCAGCCTTGAAATGATGGTGATTTTAACCAACTTTTCTTTTATGGATTTTCCTATTGAACGCTTGTAAACACTGGGTCCTTGCTCCCCACGATGTTTTTTGTAATACCCCCTTCAATTGAAGTGGTCTGCCGAAGGAAAGTTCAAACGACCTTATTATTATGAAGGTCCCAACCTTGAAAAACTTTTATGATTGTAAAAGAGAAAATCCCTAACTCCCATACCATCATCAAAGACTCTGATGCAGCGAAACTGTCATGGTTCTAATACACAATTTAGATCAAACCTTCAAATCATCAACCTTTTTCCCATCCAACCAATTTCTGAAGAGGTCTCCAATAGAGACGAAATTGATTAAATGTCCTTTAAACATCTTTTTTTTATTAGGTTGGTTGAGTCATGCCCGTCTTTTTCAAAGTACTCCTTACAATTTTTGATCACATTCTTACTTTGGTGTTACAAACATCACATAGGATAGCAGCTATTGTTTTAAAGCTCTCATGATATTCGAGAACAGTATTTGACTCTCTTGATTATCTGTGTTTCTACTTCTTGGTGAAACATTATCAATCTATTCATTTTAGTGCTCTTAAATGGAACTAACGTGAATTTGTTTGTACTTTGATTTTAAATTTAAATAAAAAATGATAAGGTTAATTACCGTTAATTTTAATTTTTGTTTCAAATCATGAATGCCAAAATCATCAAACCTTTCATCATCAACCTAATCATCGTCCCAACTCTGTAGATTTTATGTATTAAAAATTTAAGCAAAAGTCTCCTTTTAATAATGACTATATGTCCTTTTTTAATATATTTTTTTATCGGAAGCTGTCATTGCCATAAATACCAACACATTTCATTTTCAATTATTCTTCTTTAGAAGATTTTGCATTAATTTTCCTTTATTTCTGTCTTTCCCTCTAACCATTTACCTATCAAGTGTATTTGAAGGTGCAATTATTTGTATATTTTCTAAAATTCGCCGTTTTTCTACTTTATCTTCAAGCTCAATTTGAAATTTGTTCCTCTTGAGAAACTTTTAATTATTTATCGTCGTAGCACAATCAATGGTTCCTAAAATACTAACGCTATTTTTCTTATAAATATATATCATTGCAACTCTTGAATTGGCATTTTTTTTTTTTACATTTGCATTTGTCTCTTGGAAGTTCCCAATTATAACCATGACAGGAAGCGATATCAAACATTTTTTCACATTTATCTAGGAACTTTTTGACGAAAAGAATTATCAGTTTTTGACCCATTTTGAGAAATCCTGTTAACTATTTTATCTAAATTAGCAGTTATTTGATAGTCCTCTCTTTTAATCTATTTACCAGGGCAAATTGTATTTGAATATTGTTTTACACTAAAATGGCATTTATAGATATCTTTTACAGGTGGAGAATTGCTGGATTTAAATCACTGGCCTGAGCAAAAAGGAAATGTAGAATTGAACTTCCAGTAGCCATTGTTGTTTTTGTTTGGAAAAATATTTTATGAAAAATCAATTACACCTCATTTAAACTTATATACTCCTAAACCAGAGGTCGCCAAACCGCGGCCCGGGAGAGAATTTTTACTGGGCCGCCATTTTATCATGGACAATCATCTAAACATAGACATAGTAATCCACCATGAATCTACAGCAATAGCTATTTGGCCCTCTTCCATGACAATACATCGCTGTTTGGTGGGCCATTCTCCAAATGGTTGCCAACCCCTGTCCTAAGCAATCATTCAATTTGACAGTGTTGTATGAAAGAAACATGCAACGAAGTTTATTTTCCAGAATACAGAGAGATAATAATAATAAATGGCAGAATTTTTGTTTATCTGTTCCAAATGTATGAAGTAAATTTATTTTAAAAAATCTCATTATTATACACAACCAAATATAGAATAAAAATAAAATATTTGCGGAATTTTCTCATTTTTATCAGAGATTTTTATGTTTTCTGTCGATTTTATTTATACATACAAGGACTGGCAACGTTTATCCTGTAATAGAAGTACCTAATTTCACTATATAAATATATTAAATAATAGGTAAACTAATTTTTGTGAGATGGGTGAAACCATTTTATTAATGACAAAAAAAGTTAGAAACCTTTCCAGACTAAAAGGGTGTCCAGTTAGGGATGCTAGGTAATTTCATTTTTATATTTTATATTTACAAGTGGCAACTTATGAGAGCCTAAACCTATAATAACTCATTTTTGGTGTACGCCCCCATATTATACAATAGGGTATTTCTTATTTTTTATTTTGTTCAAATGTTCGGTTTCCTGGGTCAAAATCCATTCTTTAATATTTAAAAATTTCAATTTGCAAAGTTTGATCAAAATTAAACAATGTTTAGAGGGTAGCTCAACGCTCGATTAAATTGTCTGTCAATTGAGCAATGTTTAGAGGTTTAAAAATATGGCTGGGCATCGTATCCTTTGGTTTTAAACACCACTATATGAATCAAATACAACGATTGACATCATTTACCAGAACACATAGAAAATCTTGGAATTAATAAGATTTGATCACTAAATACTAGAGGAGGAAGGGATAGAAAACACCGACATGCATTGATGAGTCATATACTATCATTTAGTTCTTACATAATTTGTCTTCAAGACATTGGGCTGAGGTGTCTACTTCTTGTACTGTTAATTGCGTAGTCTGCCTGCCCATAACATTTCACGCTTTTTTTACGGGCCCTAATTCATGGAGAGGAATTTTAAATCTTGTCACAAATAATTTAATGACATATCTTGCCTGAAAGAATATTCCCTCAAAAGTCACTGAGATAAAATAGGAATAAGGGCGAATGCCGTTGAATTTTCACTTATAAATGCATAATGTCCTTATGAGCGCTCTACGCCCTTCTTTAAACCCATCATAAACAATCAAAAAATGATTTCTCTCCTTTATTACTTGTAGGAGATATTAACTTCAATTTCGACAATCCTTCCAAAAATTATCCTAATAGAGCCATATTAAATGATTTAATAGTAAGATTAAATCTTATAGACTGCATAAAGAAATTGAGTCCTCACCAAAATATTTAGTGGAGAAGAGGCAAATAATCATCAAGAATAGACTTGGTTATAGTCTCCTCTACTCTGTTCTCTCAAATGAAAGGGGCGTTTTTACAGACCTGAAACATCTTCAAACCATTATTTAATGGAGCTTGAATTCCAAGCTTGCTAGAAACAAAGATATTTTTGATTCCCTCAGTGCATTCTAACACTAAAACACTAAAAACCAAAAAAAACTAATCAAATTCTTCGGAAAAGTTCATTGTTTACGCGGACTTACACTAATTTACTCCTTCAAAATCTCAGACGTTGCTGAAGCTGATATGGCAAAGAAGGTTATTTTGGAAAAGGATCAAAATGAAACAATATAGTTGCTTCCAAGGAAGGTTAATTATCAGGGCTCTACTATTAAGAAAATAATTTTTGACAGGAAAATAATAATAAGTACAGATGATGTCCTGAATCATTTCCATAGAAAATTTCAAGAAATTGTAGCCACTAAAAGGTTGAATTTTACTCAGAAACGATCATTCTAAACTTCCTTTTCTCCAAGGAACGAATGGTGGCCTACCAAAAAACTCAAATTAAAAGAAGCACTTGGTCCAGATGGTATTGTTGATGAAATTTTTACTATTTTCCCCGAGGAAAGTACATCTTATCTCCTACACGTCATTAAAGCTACCTATGGATAAGCTTGGTAAAATGCCAAAATCTTTAACCAATGGAGGAATAGTCCTCATACCCAAAAAAAAAAAGGTTCTAAGAACTGGAGACCAAAAAGGGTTCTTAATGAAACTTATAGAATTTTATCAGGGATTTTGGGAGAACAAATGCAGCCTATATTGAATTAAAAAATTGGAATAGCACAGAAAGAGTTTTTAAAGCACAGAAGAATTTCATGTATTTCACTAAATATTCTAGCTGTGATTGATTCTGTTAAATCAAAGAACAAGTTTGGCGCTATCATACGGATCGGCTTCAAAAAAGATATTGACTCTATATCTCTCATAATTCTGTTCTTCATGATGTGAGGAGGTTACTCCCAAAAAGTTTTTTTTTAATCTGGTATGTGCATTTTTGTTCAACGATACATCATCAATTTCGATTATCGAGTTGACGAGTGATCCAATCATATTGAAAATGAGCTGTAGACAAGGCTTCCCGTATAGTGGATTTGTAGTAAATTTCCCAGATTCCCGTAAAATCTTGGAGCTATATGAAGACGATGTGACAATAACTATAGTAACTCGGAACCCTAGTTAATCAAGAGGATAGGAGTGCTGTTGAATTTATTTAAAGAGTTTATAAAGATATCTGGCCTGGAGCTTAACAAAGAGAAGACATCAATTCTCCCCATAGGATCATGAATCCCTAATTAAGAACTCAGTAAATGTACATAAAGGGAGCGGGGGTCAAATTGTCGCCAAAATATTTTTCTACAAAAAATAACACAAAATATACATTTTTTAACTTTTTTATTGAAAATCAAAACTATGACGAGCATATAGGTATAGAGTAGCCATTCATTGGATATAATTACCGTTTGCATCAATAACAGCCTCAATACGGCCTCTGAGCCGGCCGTAGGCTCTTCTGACCATCTCATTGTCCATGTTGCCGAATACCTCCTTCATGGAGTCCATCGGGCTGGCCTTGGTGCTATGGGGATGTCTGTTGGTATGTCTCTCGACAAAATATTTCCTTGGGGGATGGAACAAACAAATTTATTAAGATAATTGTCATAAATATAAGAAATATGGGCAATTTTCCTAACTGGCAATTTCCTCCATGGCAATTTTGTCCAGGGCAATCTTCCACGGATTATTTTATCTAGGGCTGTTTTCCGCGCACGGGCAATGATATAGGCAGGAATTACTCCAATGTCGATCCTCAATTATATTCAGAGTATAACAAGAACTTGCACTTATAAGTAACAAATCCTCATGTTGTGTTTCTCCTTTAACGCACCTGTGTTTACTTCATACTTACAATATGTTCTCTCTTCTAACTGATAAGAATAATAACAGCTTTAGAAAATAAAAAACATCTTTTCAGGTAGAAACTGACAAAAATGATAAATGTCAGTTGCTAAAAGACAAATTTTGCTTTGATAATATAGTTCAAATCAAATAAAAATTAATTTGATATATACTTGAAGAAAGTATTTTAGCGTATAATTATGATATATCATGAAATTAGATTTATTTAAAATAAACTTAAGAGGTATACATCATTATTAATTAAAGATTAAAAACATGATATAAAGAATTTTTTTATTATATTAATTATGTAATTTCGGTATATTCATAAGTGTAGTGTAGGAATTGATTAAATACCTAAAGCAATTTTTAATTCACCAATGTTGTAGCAAATTTAGTAATTCATGAAGAAAAAAATTTTTACATTGGTTGATTAAGTTTTTTTATTAATATTAAATCTTGATTAACTTTTCTCCCCTGTTCATTACATTAATCATCAAGATTATCAGGAAAGCTTACAAGAAGGAAATGACTTTTATACCAATCGATTTACCTTAATATAATTTAAACACTTGCTCCGACCATAACATATGTAAGTGAACAGCTGTAATATGGTAGATCTCAGACACAAGAAATTCACATGATAGTTGAGCCCCTTATTCTTGTTTTTTTTGTTTTTTTTTATGTTTTAAATTCTTGGCTAGGAAAAAAAAGTTTTTTTCGAAAACTTTTTTTGTAAATAGGTTTAGTAGTTTAGACATAAACTTCAATAAATAGGTATTAAATTAATTATAATAACAATAACTAATCAACTAATGCAGTAGCAACTACAGTCATCTACAATTACATGTTAAACAAAAAAATGTTATTTTTAACTTTATCAAGTAGTCAATAAATTTATAATTAAATTTAAAAATTTACTCCGACACGATCCATATAAGTTATTGGCAAAGTTGAGCTGTTAGAAGAAAAAATATATAAACATATTAAGATACTCCCAGTTTTTGTTAAAAATAGATCAAAGGAAATTAAACTTCTGTAAAATTGCCGTCATTTGCTAAATATTTCAGGTTAAATAATACTTCAATATATAAGATTCAATTAATTCATCATTTAATATAGCATTTGCCTTAGTAGGATGTTTGAAATATACTTTAATGTTCCTTTGATTGCAGTTTGAAAAATATTTCATATTTTTATTACTAAGATTTACATTTTACTCATAGGGGTTTCCTTTGCTAACAAAAATACATATTTTGCCAATATTATTTTGAGATTATTGTAATTGATTGACTGATAAACTTAACATTTTAATGTATACATTTTTTATGCTTCTTATATTAGCCTTTTGTTATGCAACAATAAGTTCTGTTTTACTTTATTAGCTACCTATATTTAAAAAAATGCATATTGTTGAAAAAAAATATATAATCATTCTTGTTAAAAAATTAGAAAGAAATATTTTAATTAATTCAATTGTAAGGTTTAAATTATATCTCTATGAAACATATTGAAGAGTATTTCGTTTGTGAAGTTATTTGACAAAGAGACAAATACTTTTTATTTTATTTTTGCGTTTGCAAACTTTTTTAAACTAAGTTATCGATGTGTATATATTGAAATATAATCTAACACAAAGTTTATATAAAAGAACAAACAATTTTCCATTATGGCAATTTTCTATGTAGGGTATTATATATATTTTTAATAATATTATCATTATACTCACGCAGAGCGCGTGGACATTAAATATGGTCTGATATCAAAATATTTTCTAATTTTATATCATTAAAAAATTATACTGCATTCCTATATTTTAAAAATTGTTCGATATGATTGTAACAGCATTTACGTTTTTGTTTTTTTACAGTCGGTTTACTTTGTTTTCATCTTGCTTTAGGTCTTGTTGGTTAATGCTTCACTTAATACAAATGTAATTTTAAGAAAAAATCATTTGTATTATAAAGTAAGGATTCATCAATATAGTAATGCTATAAAAATCACCAATATTTAAAAAATACAAATTTGACAAGCCCTGTTAATTAATAGAGTTGTGTTAAGTATGACCTACCAGTATGCAAAATAAAGTATACCAAATATTAACGTGGTAATCCAGACAATAAAATTAATGTTTGGTAGGAGAGCCACTTAGCCGCCAGGAGGTTTTATATAGTTAGCTAAAAGCAACCCTGATAGGAAATAAATAAACTCAAGTCCCACTCTCTGTCCAGCAAAAATATATAGACAGAAATTCCTCTGCTTTCAATCATTACTACTATGAGTCCAACAAACGATTTACACGTATAGCTCCCAAGAAATCGTTCATGGTTAATATCACTCTTTCATGGCCACAAGCACCAGTTATTACTTTACACTTAGATGTTCCCTCGTAAAGAATTAAATAATGGGCATACTAGCTTAAGGAAATAGGTGTTTTTGTTCAAGTTGCAACTACAAGAAGTCTAGAATGCTCTCTAAGTAATATTTTATACAACTCTAGTAATGAATAAAAAATTTATTGTATTACTTACCTTCTGAAATGTCCAGGGAGGCAAACTTTTGTGTCGCATTCATTTTAAGAAGTATATAATTCATAAAAAAATGCATTCATACATCATATTTTTGATTACTCTGTGCACTTAGCCTTCCCTGGCTACAAAAATTGAAAAAAAGATTTCTTCCATTGTCTTTCTTTTATTCTCATTGCATCATATAAAATATCAGAGGAAATAATTTTCTACACTAGGGAGACGATGCAGATATTCGATATTTTTCCCGATATATCGGTTTTCCGATTTTCACAGATGTCGATATAACCTCTAATCCTAGACAAATATATACTTTCTAATAAATAAAAAAAATTTGACTCCCCATTGATTAACATGTAATTTCTGCAAAAAAGAAATATAATTTTCTTGTGCAAACCAAATTGTATTGTGCATACAACCCTTAAAATACCAAATTATATACTATATTTATGAAATAAAATGAAGAAATTTGCAAAACATCTTGAAGAAACTTAATCGGATGGATATAAGATTTTTTTTTTAAACTTCACACCTACATTTAACACTATTTTATACCACAATAAAAAAAGGATATTATAGGACTTAATAAAATTTATAAGTAGTGAAAGTTCCATGAAATTAATAAAGTTATACAATTAATTTTGTCAGGATATTTGGAGAAAAGTAATTATGATTATTGACGACACTATGTAAATAAGAATGTATAATTCTTAAATAACTTATTCTTAGCACATATTAGGGTCTTATAAACTTATGTGCTATTGTGTGAAAGGCTTTTTCTAAATCGACTAGAAGTTCTGCGTATTTTGTATCAGTGAGCATGCAATAATCCATTGCGTATTGAAGCTACCGAGGAATGTCCTATAGAACATGAGTGAACAATTGAAAGAAAAAAATTCCTAAGGACAATTTGCCGAACGATCAATTTGCTGAACGGAAAATTTGCCGAATGGACATTTCGCTGAAGGATTATTTGGGACATTAGGCCGAAATATAATATTTAATAAATACTATATTGATATATAAGATTGCATTTTTTATTTCAATTAGAAAAGATTGTATGATAAATGGCTCGATTGTTATTGTTCATATGCTATATATGTCATAAGAGTAATTTAATCTGTGTTTTTTTCCAGATTTTTTTTATTTCTTATTAATTAGGTATATTCATTATTGATCATTATATATATAAACACAACACAGTAGCCTGTATTTCAAATCTTTTACCGTTCTAGTACTTTAAATAAATTAAATAATAAATAAACACGACAGTAATTCAATCGAATGGGCGAATAGTATTTATTAAATATTATGTCTCACCCTAATATCCCAAATAATCCTTCAGCGAATTGTCTGTTCGGCAAAATGTTCTTCGGTGAATAGAGCCCCTATAGACAACGAGACTTCCTACATACTTTCTGTGCTGGTGATATAATGTAAAGAGGACCTATCTACTTTCTGGTTAAGTATGTCGGTAGGAATCTTATACTATGTGTTAAGTAAAGAAATTGAACGATAATTTTTAATATCCCCCCAACGTCTATTTTTTTTTTTTTTTTAAGAATTAGTGGTACAGATCCACAGTTTATAAATTTTTCATGTAAATTATAAAGAAAATGTCACTAAAAACTAGTTTAAGGATTGATTAATGTTGAGAGTAAGTTGAATGTCCTCAACGTTTTGAAAATTTCAAATATTTGGTGAAAAAAATAGTTACTTCTTAATCATTTATAGTGAAAACAGTACACCATATCTCTTTTGATGTTCTATAACTTTTTAAAAATGCCTTAATTTACTCTAAGAAATATTTATTTCATCTGGGACAAAAATATGTTTAATGTAAATTACAATGCAAAATAGTTGAAGAGAAAACTAATTCATCTAGAACGTGCTGAAAACATTTTTTTTTACATTTTCCTTATACAAAACCTAAAACTGGTTCATTAAACATTCTCATTTTGATGAATTGTTAACGTTTTGACAATTAGTTCTTTTAAATTAAAAAAATACAATAAGTAAAGTGTATGTGGAATTGAGCTATATTTAGAGGTAGCTGAACGGCTTTTAGAATATATTAAAAAACAATATCTTATAATCAATTCTCATCAATAATGTTTAGATTCGTTTTGTGTGATAGATATTTTATTAGTTTATAACTTTATAAGAAAAGATAATTTATATAATAAAAATAATAGTTTCTACTTTATCAAGCATTATTATCCAACATACATAGTAAACAATAGTTTACCTATTTTTTTAGTGCTATGTTTGAAATACTTAGATTGCCTATATGCATTTTTTTTTCGAGTCTGGGTACAATTTTAAAAGCTTTCCAACAACTTGTAATAAGAGTTGAAGGTGCACTTCAACAGTTGTTAACGAACCACTGTATTCTTTAATGAGTTCCACTTCTTGTTTTGCTCTGTCATTGTGAACTTTAAGATCATCAATTATTTCAGGATATTTATTATCATCATAGTTATTTGGCTAAAGGTTTGAATCACCTTTTAAAAACTCTATTGGGAGTTTTAGCATCTGAATAACATTTTTTTTTTGTGGCAATGACATAAAAGTAGTTATGGATATTTTTTTTTTTTAATTTTAAGCCCATTCTTTCATTTTATATATTTTTTTTTGCACATACTTAAAAGCTTAGGTCAAAATCCTGGTCAGAGTAAAAACTACAAATCAGAAAATGTATTAAAAATATTTCTTTTTACTTAATGCAATCTAATTAACATTTAAAGTTATAGCACAATTAAAAACCATATTAATCTAAGATATAGTTATATTATTCACTTATTTTATCTTTTTTCCTGACTTTTTAAATACATACGATCAAATTTCCTTGTTGGTGTTTTTTTCCCCACCATACCTCGAAATAGGAAAATGGAAGAGAAAAAAAAGGTAGAGCACCCGCTGCGCCAAATATCTACTTGTAGCGAAAATAATTCCAACTAACGCAACACAATTCACATCATACAGGAATCAAACCATAAAAATATAGAATATTTAAAATAAAAAAAAACATTAAACAATCCTAATCACCACATTCCCCCAGCATTAAATGAATTAAAAGTTCGGCGACATTCCCGTTAGTTTAAACTCTTCGAAAGCCAACTGTTTAATTTTCTTTTTGGATCCCAAATGGTCTCGACCATCAAATAGTGTCAATTCATGAAGCTCTTCCAATGAATACCATAAATGTTGACATATTTTTTGAGAAGATGTTTCTAAACTTCAAATATTGATTTCAGAAATGTAAACTAGTGATTTTATCAAATTCGATTCATTACGTGGAGTATTTGAGGCTGTAGGAGCAGAGATATAGGGTTTCAAAGATATTTGAAAGATAAATACACAAATATCCAGAAATTTGTGTTTATTTTTAGAATTCAATTTAAACTGCAACTTATATATTCACATTTTTAAACTTTACAACACTTTATAACCTTAATTATATTTGACGTTTTTGCGTACTAATAAGAAATATTATTGCAAATTTCAAAAATTATTTATAATAAATTCTTAGAATCGTGGGAGCAGAAGTACTGACCAAATTATTAATGCCATAATATGATGCTTGCAAGCAAATGTTAGTAATTTTCTTTTAAGCATTTTTTCTAATAAAGCCCAAGTTCCAGCATTTTCACCTGTGTTTGAGCTGGTTGTATCAAAACACATAGCCACTCCCCTATCTTAAACAGCTTCATAAAAGGCAATAGCTTGGGCTTCCCTTGTCCCAGATGAAAGTTTGAGAACACAAAAGAAGTTAAGAAATTCATTTTCAACAAAAAAAACGTTTAATCGGAACTTTTCCTTAATATGTTTGGACTTTTTTAAATCTATTTTCATTCCCCTTCCTTCTCATAGTACTTTGATTAAGAGCAAACTCATCAATGTTTTCTTTCATACTCCTGACTGACTCTACTAGTATATATACAGCTTTTTGGTTACACTTTTGTACGATACCGAGCTGGTGCAAATTCTGGATTAGTTTAATTTTTTCATCCTCTCTTAAAATTCGATTGAAAACACATTTGTTCTTCTACCTCCTTACAATTTTTGCCATCTTTAGATTAAGAAGAAAATTATCTATATAATACAAAATTTCAATCATCTCGCTTTTTCCTTCAATGAATCTGTTTGTTTTTTTCATTTGACTGCTCCGTTTTCTTTTTTATTTTATTTTTCTGTTTTTCCTTTGTTCAAAAGCTTTGATCAATTCCAGACATTGATCAATTTCTGCGTTTTATTGTTGAGCTAACAATAAATATTTTTCTTCCTATAAGATAGACAAAAGAATAACATCTTCCAGGGTGGAAAGATTTTTTACTCTTTAGTTGACTTTGAGATTACACTATCCAACAGCAAAAATGATACAAAAACAGTATATTCTCAATTTAATAGAATTTCATCGTTTAATTCCAAACATAGCCTTATATTTTCTCTCAGAGCTTCGTGTGCCTTTTTCTGAAGGTTAAAAGCTGTTTTAAGCCCTCGGTGTTAAATTAAAGGATAAATTATTTTTATACATTTGAAAGCCGATTGTTAAAAAATTATAAAACCATTTTTAAAATGTCTGCATCATACTTAAACCTCGAGTTATCTTTGCTTAATGTGGAAAATAGATGTTTTTTATTCAGAGGCTCATAACTTCATGATGGATATATTCGAAAAGCTTAAAGTTATAGTGAGGGAGGGATTCCAAAAAATAGACATTCAAGAAAGTCCTCGGAACAATTCATTTTTCTTCTTCTCTCTCTTTGTTTCTATCTCTTTTCTTCTTCTCTCTCTTTGTTTCTATCTTTTTTCTTCTTTTCTCTCTTTGCTTATATCTCTTTTCTTCTTCTCTCTCTTTGTTTCTATCTCTTTTATTCTTCTTCTCCCTTTGTGTCTATCTCTTCCAACTCGGCATACCAATATATATGGACTTTTATTGTGAGGTCAATTCAAAAATAAGTTTTATACTTGAAATATTGTCGTGCCCTAATCTCAAATTGAAAACAATATAGAAAGTTTTTGGTAAAGGCCACGAGGTTCTCAGAGAAAAAATAAGGCCATATTTGGAATCAAGGAATTAAAATGTACTAAGTTGAGCATTTGCTGTTCTATTGCATTAAAAAATTTGATTTTGTTGGATAGTGTTATTTTCCATTGTTCTTTTTTAGTAGTCTCCATTTTTCATTTAACAATCATTATTGCCATTTGTGATGTTTCATAATTTTATTTCTAAAAACATGAGGTTTCTTTAATAGTAACATTTTATTATTCTTTCTCTAATTAATTCAAGATGATGATACAGAAAAAATCCAAAAGCCATTTGTTATTAAGGCAATTTATTTGCAGCCAATTTGCTTACAAATACACTGCTCAACTAAAACTTATTTGTAGATTTTGTCGATTTCTTAATAGATTTCTTTGCATTATAATATTTTTGTTGATAAACTATGATCATATTTACACAAATTCTGCTATATTAAAAAATATTTATGTAATACAAACACGAACACATTATCTAAAAGATAGCCAATGAAAAATTAATTTTTTTTGGATTTAAATTGAGTATATTTATGTTAAAATTCTAAACTAAAATGGTTTACCACAAAATATAATTATATAAAAAGTAAATTTATATTGTAAAACCTCCCTGTAAACAACATTTTTTCTTGTTTTCTGCCCATTTGATGAAAATATAATTGAACTTGCACCTCCTTTTGACACACTTGAAAATGCAACATATAATTGACCATGTGAACATATTGATTTTAATAAATATGAAGCATTTTTTTTTCAAATGTTTGACCTAGGGATTTATTAATTGACAATAATAACATGTCATGTGCCTTGTTCAACTATAATGAAAATTGAAAATATATAGTAAGATTAACACGCTCATCCTTTTCATAATTCATTTTTTTAATTCGTATTTAATATACGTTTTGTTAGTAAAATAATTCGTCATTTTGGATTTTTTTTTGTACATTTTCGAATCGACAACCCATACCTTAAAAAAGAACTTTGAGACACTGATAATCGATGTTGTTTTACGAAAAAAATTTGCAAAAAATCACACTTGCCCTCCAGAGCCCAAAAATGTAGTCTAATTAAAATTAAATATTCCCTGTATTAGGGTAATGATAATTCTAAACAACTTAAACGTTCCCTTACTTACGTATATCATAATTTTGAACAACTTTTATTTCATGTTTAAAGTCTGGATCTGTCTTTGTTTTGAAATAAATTCGTTTTAATCATTGTGTTTCTAAGAAGGACGTATATCCCACACACATAATTATTTTCATACTATGTAAGATATCTCCTTTATATCTATGATCTATCTTTCATTATGATACCAAGTTTGAGCGCGATCTATTGACCTGTGTTCTTGCAACACCTGGATAAGTCAGTATACCTCACTAGTGCTCCACGATTTTTTCAATGAACGAAATTATTGAACAAAAACATCGTCATACCAGCTTGAAGGAGTTATCACATTGCCTTAACATCTCTCAAAAGTAAGTTCATACCATTCTGACTGAAAATTTGGGCATGAGACACGTTGCTGTACGGCTTGTTCCAAAAGTGCTGAATTTTCTGAAAAAAAACAGTACCGTGAGCAAGTATCTCCGAACGTACATACTTGTTCGAGCGAATTTAAACCAAATGTTCATGGAACGCATCATAACTGGAGATTAGACCTGGGTCTACGAGTATGACATGTAAACAAGCCAACAATCATCAGAATGGAGGGAGAAAAAATGCATGGTAAAAATAACGAAACAATAGTTAGGTAGACTGACTTATCAACCTGTTGCAAGCAAATTGGTCTAAAAATCATGCTCAAACTCGGCATCCTATTGAAAGATAGTACTTCTGACCTAGAAAAAAAAAATACCTTTAAATACCTTCAGCCCGGTCAATTTAAATTAACAATAAGGAAATTAAATTAAAAGGAAGTTTTATTCAACTGGCATGTCCAGCATTTATTATCTTTCTGGCAACCATCAAATGAGAACTGTTTAAAGTATAATTTATTGATCTCACTGCAGATGTATTTTGGGTCATACGATTTCATGCTATATTTATCAACCAGACTATGGTTTCTTTTTTGTATTATAATATTTTCTTGCCATACATACTAAAATCTGGAATGTGATAGATTATCAAATTTGTCAACATTAATTCTTTTCTTAGGCAATTTTTTTGTACAATATATAGCATTGACTGCACAAACAGAAACACCCCCCTCTCTTGTCATACTGTAACACCTTTAAGGTACATCCTGAATTATGTTTATAATTCCTTCAATATCTTCGGCATGGTCCATTTTGCTCGAATTACGTATAAGCTGCTTCCTTACTTCTAAGCTCCTTGCTTCTCCTCCGAATCCATTGATCAAGAATAAATCGATTATTGATGACAATGGATTAGAGTTCTTGCCAATAGAAAAGAAGGTATGACTCGATTTGTTCGTTTCACATCCTACCTCATTAAACCAAAGGATGTAATAATCGACGACATAATTTTTTTGTAGCAAAGATGGGAGTTTGCTGTCTTTCTTGTTGTGTCGATATTTGTTGACCTGTGTGAGACAATGTGCAGAAAGTTACGCTTGTAGAAATCTGGATCGTAAGTGTCTGGTCCATATAGGCTAATCACTTCAAAGTAAACACCTAGGTAGCAACGTTGCCCGTTAAGTTTCCCTTAAGCTATTTTACCTCAAGATATGTCCCCTAAATATATAAATAAATGATTTTTAGGCATATGTAGTTATTGTATATTTTTGGTTGAAATTGATGATCCCATTGAATTTTTAATCAAAATATGTAATATGTATTACTATACAATGCATTAAAGGCTTGTTTTCTGGTGTAACAATAATGTAATGACAGTCTTACCTAATATTATGCATGTTCGTCAATCTATGAGAATTTTTTAACATGGTATCTTCAGTCATGTCTAATAATAATTAATAACAGAAAAGTGATCATCACTCAATATATTTGAATACCACTATGTAATGACTTCGAACCAGACACATAGTGAGATTTTTGTGAGGGTACGATAGAGATGCTGATGTGAGTTTCTGTCTAACTATGTTGTTCTTCATTGGCTTCTGTTTCTTTTACAGCTCCAGAAACAAAACTTTTCAGCATATCCATTATCTCATCCTCAATCGAAAATTTGATAGGCTATGTTGATTCACATATGACATTCAACATGGTGATGAGGTTATCTCCTATTTTGTCTTTGGTAACTTTTTTGACATTATACAGTCCAGGTCTAGATATCACATCTATAGGATGTTCCATTTCTTGGTTCTGGAGATATTGTCTAAGCAACTGTACCAATTCAGTTAAAGAATTATTCATAATCAAATCCTTTACCTCTATCTCTGGATAACCATGACATTTACATTTTTTTAACAAGATACAAAGGAAATTGTTGGATATTTTCTTCTTCTTGATATTCCATCGTCCATTCAATCTCCATGGGATCAAATCTCTTCATTATTTCCCTTACACACTTTTCATTTACTTATTGCCTTATCTTCTCTGTCCTCCTTATATTCCCAGCTGCACTGATATATGAACTCTTCTGCTCTGTTACTGTCCATCTCTCTCAGAAGGAACTAATCCAGCTCTGCAGATAGAGTTTTGTTCGTCATACCAACATATTTTTATTCTACATCGTTTTCCATACGTGTTTTCATTTTACTCCTCCTATCAGTCCTTAAATAGATGAAAGTGCTGCCTAATTAGAAATTTCAACAAACTTTTCTATGTAAAGACTGAACGACTTGTGCAAGGAGTTTTTCCCTTAAAGTTTTTCAAAATCATGAGACAATAATATCGTTTTCCAATTATTTATTTTGAATAAAATGAACTAATTTTCTAAGAATTTGAAAAAATAATGGGCGTGGCACTCATAAAATGATAGTTTTTGGCAAATTTATTCACTAAAATCAAATTTAAGCATTCCAAACTGAGTCTAAAAGCATTTTACGTATAAAATCTACAAGATAAAGTTTTTTAAATTTTTTATTAAACCATATAGAAGCTGATAGATATAAAGATAATGCTGTATCACAGGTAAAAAAAAAAGGATGTGGTCGCATAAAATGGGCTGGGTAACCTTTTTTATGATGCCAATCCCTAATTTTTTTTTCTTGTCATACTGATATTGAAACCCTAAGATATTTACTTTTTCACAAAAACTAAATTATTGACATCCTAATGAACATTGAACATGATTCAAAATATGAACATTACCTTCTTTTTAGTATCTTACAACATAATTTTCTACTTTAACGAGCGTAAAATTTTACTTGATTATACATTTCAAGAATCACTTGAAACACAAATTGACATATACAAGAAAAAGAGAAAACAGAATATAGAATAAATTAATAATTTATCTTTCATTTTGTTTACAAAATATAAAATTAAAGTAACTTATTTTCAAATGATTGTATTGAGATAAATATAATTAACAAATGTCTTTTTATCGATCACTTTGAATTAAAACTGTTTTCCTGTTCTGCATACTTATATATACTCGTAAATATATTTACATAAGTTGAAAGATTGACATAAGAAATGTCTAAAGTATTTAATATAGGATGAAAAATAAACTATTTTAATGCAAAATGCTCTCTTTTTTAAACAATTTGTTTGTAAGGTGAAATTTTTTATTTACATAAAAAAAGGGTATTATTATATTAAAAACTTTTTTCTACTATTTGATTTAATAAAAGAAAAACTTCCATTTTCAATATTGTTTCTTTATGTATGGTGTTATTATATATTTTTACAATAACTCTAAGCCTACATACAGAGTTTTAATGTGAATTCATGACAAATTCGAAAGTATGATAATAGCCAAAAAGTTAATTAATTTAGAATTTTAAAAAAATGATGAGAAACCAAAGTTAAAAAAAAAATCTGATAAAAAAAATATGATCTAATATTTATTTTCTGGCTAAATAACTAGAATATTTATTTTTGTCAAATTATTTAGCTAATTGAATTGATATTGATATCTTTTTTTTATCTTTCTCTCTTTTTTCTTATTTTAGAAAAGTTCAAAATAACAGGCACCTTTTGGCACAAATTTCATACCGTACTTAATAGATTTTTTTTACAATAATAAAAAAAGTTTGCCAATTTATTTTGTCCACTTATCCCATCAATGAGGCTAGTTGAAAAATCTGATTCTATTATCTACATCTAATAATATAAAATAATAGTGTTCATTGGTATAATTTAAGCAAAAGTTTTTAATTTCCAAATAATAAATATTATTTGATTCATGATTCTTTTAAAATTTCCAATCATTAAAACATTTATGATTGAAGTACGGTTCTCCTTTTTCAACAAATTACAAAAAGTAAATATTATGTATTTTATCCTTTTATATATATACTGGGTGACTCATTTCGAATGTGAGAGTTAGAAACTTAATTTACGCATGAGTCATTATTTTTATTACACTACTCATTTTAGATAAAAATATATCCAAACATATGCTCTAGAAATAATAATGATAGAGTTTTCCAAGTTGCCACCATTTTTAGCTACTGCCACCTTGATCCTGCAGTGTGCCGCTTTGCATATAGTATAGATCAATTACTCGGTGATTTCATACTATGCTATCATAAAGGCTTGGGTGAGAGAATTCCTATTGGAATCATTTTTGTGGCACTAGTATAGACGGATAAAACAAGAGGGACCTCATTTTTTTTGCCAAAAACCTCACCAAATTATCGAAGTACCATTTCCTACAGTTTTCTACTCGTTTGAAAATAGACAAATTATTTTAGTCAAAAATTTAATGATCTAAAGACATAAGACTAAAATTATCATACCATAACTATTCATTATAGTTAATAATTATTCATTATTTTTTTCCATTATATTTTTCTTTTGTTATGTATTTGACTTCCGGCCTGCCTCCACACGGCCTTCCTCCAACCCTGACCTCAAACCTTCTCACCTTGCTGTGTCTTAGAGGAAATGTCTACAGTATATCTAATCCAAAATTGGATTTGCTCTGAGCTGCCATCATGACAACGCGCTACGTCATGGACGCGGCTTCATCTTCAAAAGCTGCTAATCCAATTGCCGTCGTGTTGAGACTATTATTGCTTGTGAAGGAGAACATATTGGATAAAAAATATAAGTAAATATAATATTTAAACTTATCATGAGAAACATAAGATATCATATTTTGAGAAGTATTTTCTTAATTTAAGTTTTGGGTTCCCACTATGTAAATATTTATTTTATGGGTCTATCTATGTAAATAAATTATTGTTATCATTTTCATAAATATATTAATAATGTGACTAATTAGTCCATTCATCTAATAATGAATTAATATATTTTAGAAAGCTTTATTATTTTTTCATTCATATGTACATTTTTCTGCCTATAATTCGAAAATGGATCATGAAAACATATTTTTTTTTTTTTCATTTTCAACTCTAATTTATCTAAATAAGATAACACGCCAAATTTGATTACTCAAAGAACAAAAAATAGACCTAGGAATACAAGAATTAAATTAACTACAAGTAATTATTATACTATCATCAAATAGAATATAAATATTTTAGCTAATACATTAATTTTAGAACAAAACCAAAAACATGAAAATATTAACTCAAAAACTGAGTACCGGCCCCAGATTGAGTGTAGTCACCAACCTTAAAGAATTTATGCTAATAAAACAATAATAGGTGATTATTGTACGAAATGGTGAAAAAAAGGGTCATATAATATGCAAGATATATAAAGTTTGTCCACAGTAAAGTAATAACAGTAACAGGATTATTGTTGTGTTGCTCCTTATTTATTTGGTCCAGCTCAGTCCAGTTTTAGTACCAGCCCTATAGTCCTTTGGGTTTCAGTCCTTAAGACTGAGTAACAAAAAACATACATAAGACAATAAAGACCTCCATAAAAAATCTGGCATGACAAGAAGTAAAAAATCAACGACAAAAACTGAAAAAGGTATATTAGGACAACCCAACAATATCTATTTGGAAACACGTAACAAGGTTGATTGAAGAGCACTCCACAGTCATAAGGATGATTTAAAAGGAAGAGATATGAATTGTTTTTGGACCAAAAAAGTACATTTTTATCTATCAATATCAATCTTCGACTATGCCAAGGACATCTAAAGAACCTCAAGTTATCATCCGGACATGTAGTTATATTCTCAGATGAAAATATATCGAAAGTCTACCCAATGATAAACCGAAAAAATTATGGATATACATATGAGTATATATAATACTACTAATGAGTAAATACTAATTTGAATATAAGCATCAATAAACTTGTTATATACCCCTTACATCTAAATTATGTAGTTATATAGATATATTATGGAATAAATTTCTTTCATCGGAATATTATTGTAATCTATATTAATGCAATCTAACCAAATTATTATATTTAAATTTTTTAATAAATACTTTAAACTTAAGTGACCATTAATCAATCAAAATCAACCTTTTTTAAAGGGATTTTTTTAAATTGAAAAAAATTTGGTATATTCTATAAGTTCAGCTACGATATAAAACATTCAAAGAAAAAATAAAAAAGATATCAGCATTTAAGTAAGGATCTTCATTTTATGCGATTTTTTGTTGTTATATGCATTTTTTATTAAATGTAATCAAGACAAAGTAGTAAATAATTCATTTTTGAAATGCTGAAATATTTTTATCATTTTATTATTTACTTTGGTTTTTATATATATCGTTTTATCATGTCGAAATATGGCACTAAATCTTAGTTATACCCTAAAAACCTGATTTTTTTAAAGGCTTTAAAGGCCTTTAAACATTAAAAATTGGTTTCAGTCTGCCCCTTCATTTTGTTGGAAAGTGTAATCATTTAGTCCTTTATCATTCTCAGGGAGCAACAAGAAAAAAGGCAGCGCATCTCAGATCTTCTAGATGCTGGAGTTGATGTGATGAACATTACGGAAATGGTTAACTATTCTAGGATCCTGGTTTTTAAGTTGGCCAAGACGAAAAAAAAATAGAAAAGACCTCTCCAGGATGTCAGGAATTGGAAGGAAAAATTTAAGGAGGTATACTTAGTTCTTGTTAAGTTTGGAGAAGAATATAAAGGAGGATCCCACGAAGTCGATGAATCACCTCCCGAACGACTTCTCTCGGCTATAAAACACAACTTTGGATAAATTTCTTTCACAAGGACGCCACACCACCGAGAGCATGAAAGCCAGGATCCTCGAGAGATGTAAAAATCCTCACATTGATCAAGGCAATTGGGTCAATTTTGAACATTTTCTTGGGCAAGCAGATTTTTGAAGTTAATTAATTCCACAACTGCTGGCTTGTGGAAACAGAAGAAGAGGTCCAAGGGGGTTTACCGCACTAAATATCTAGCCCAAACAGTAGTCCTTGGCGTTTTGGCCTATGATAGAAAGAAGATTCCTCTGTTTGTTTTTTAAGGGTGGACAGAATATAGCTAGGAGGCCTAATATAATGTGATTAGGCACATCCTTGTGCCATGGCTGAAGATCAATTACCCAGAGGGTAATTACGTATGGACTCAGGAAGGCACCCCCTCTCACACGTCCGCCAAGAGCAAAAAACATGGCTTGATTCTAGTCCAATGAGATATGGTCCCTTCCTCACCAAATTTGAACCCACTGGACTTTGCTATATGGAGCACTTTGGAGAAAAAAACCAACAGGATCTCACACTCAAATGTGGACTCACTGAAGTCCTTTATATGACAACTTGGCAAAGGTGCTTGTGATCATCTTCAGGGGACGTATAAAGTATGTGGCTATGATTTATAGTGAAGGTGGCCATATTGAGTGAACTGTTTTTCGCAAAAACCTTGTCTACGTGTTTTTTTTTAGATTATTTTTTTGCATATTATTGAAAATATAAGGTGAATGATGAATTTATAGATCCGTCTCTTGAGTCCACGTTTTGCTGCCTACCCTATACATTTTCTATAAGCATATTTAGTAAGTCTCAAACGACAGGAATTATGTTACATTTGAACCAAGCAGAATTTCATTTGTGACATTTTCTTATCAATTTGATTTGTCTATAAACTGTATATATTCCATTGAAGGTTTTATTAGTATAAACAAGGAATGTTTTTTTTTTTCATGGAATGCTTACTCATTGACATTTTTTCTTTATATATATATATAGATAACTTATCTTATCCCCAGCTAGAAGAGATAGAAACAAAGAAAGCGAAGAAGAAAAGAGAGAGAAAAAGAAAATATATATTATACTTGTAATAACATTAAGCCGCATGTCTGAAACTGTATAAATAAATTATTTCAAGCTTCATGGGCACAAGATGACGTGTAGCATACCCATAGTGAGTGAGGGATTCCAAAAAGAAACGGACATACACTCCAAGCAAATCCTTTTTATTTTTCTCTCTCTTTGTTTCTATCTCTTTTCTTCTTCTCTGTCTTAGTTACTATCTCTTCTAGCTGGGGCATACGAATAATACTTGTACACTTTTATTATGAGATCAATTCAAAAGTGAGTTTTTTCCTTGAAATATTGTCGTGGCCTTATCTCAAATTGACAACGATATAGAGCGTTCTTGGAGAGACTCTTTTTTTTAAATTAAAGTTCTTACTTTTAGCTATCTAACGCAATACTTCTAAACTTTTTGAATGCATTTGTCCTGAAGCTATGAGCCTCTGAATAAAAAACAACTATTTTCCACTTTAAACAAAGATGAATTGAGTTATAAAAATGATGCAGAAATTTTAAAAATGGGTTTATAATTTTTTAACATTCGGCTTTAAAATATATTTATACAATTTATCCCTATCTGTATGGCCTTTTTCTGAAGGCCACGAGGCTATGAAAGAAAAAATAAGGCCATATTTGGAATCAGGGGATCAAACTGTACTAAGTTAAGCATTTACTGTTTTTGTACCATTTTAGCTGTTGGACAGTGTAATCTAAACTATAGTTACAAATATATTTCACGTTATTTAATTTACAAAATCTTGTCAAGATATTGCATATTTTGTTCCAATATTATCTAAAAAGGTTAATATAATCCGTATGAATTTGTCAAAACTTTCGTTGTATTCTCAACTTCGCAAGAAAAATAGAAAAATGAAATTGGCGAGATCTTAGCAACAATGCATTCAATAAAATGGACCTCCATTCGCCCATCGTTTCCATTCCTAAGAATTAATATGATTATATTTAGACATCCTAGTTACATGCCTTCTTATCCTTGCTTCAACTTCATGTTCTGCTCAAGGGGTCTCCCCTTTTGTGCCTTAATCAGAGGATCTCATCTCTTTTAATGGAGGGATAGATCATTGAGCATATGTCCATTCACATCAAGGTCTTAATAATGACTTTTGATATCGTGAATCATCGCCCTATCCTCAAGAATACATCAATTCCTCCAGATATTATAAGGAATCATTGTATACTTCTATAATAACTATGGAAAGAATATGCGCATGAAAGATCCATAGAAGAACATAGAAAGAGTTAACATCTTCCATCCACAACTCCTTCACTGAATTTATTTATTCCATTCCACCTTAAGTCAAATATGATTTTCCTCCTACTCAAAGAAAACTATCATTGTTAAGAGTCCTTCAGTGTCCTGAAATACAGAAGTCACTCTTATCAATCACATTGATATCAATTCCATTTATAAGGTGGAGTTTGTGATGTATGGTCTAAATGTATAATTATATAACATGACCATGCCGCCCTTTTCTTGAACTTGTTATCTGCTAATCATATTCATTCTGCATTTATTACTACTACATATAAATTTAGTTAATGGAACTTTTAAGTGATTTTATATTGTGAAAAAATAACCTCATAACTTATGTAGACTTCAATTCGAATATCTGAATGTATGAGCAATTCCCAAACTTATTGAGTTGTAAATCCTTTACTACAGAGCTTGTCACCATATTGGAAAATAACTCCTTCAAAGATCTAGGTTCTCCACAAAAATAAATTTATTACAGATAATTACTAAATGTTTTCCATACTTTTTTAACTAGAAACTGTTTAATTGAAGACAATAATTAAAATGAAACAATTGAATTGCGATTTGGTTGGACAAATAAATTAAAGCATCAAAGATATTCCTCGAAATTTAAATTCCCTATTCTTTTCCTTTATTTTATTTTTGTATCTTATTGATTCCTTCGACTTTATTTCGACACATTGTAATTGTATTCATGCAAATAAAATTTTCAAAATTCCTACTATTATCAGTTGTAGAAGTATTATTGGTCTATATTAAAAACTGCTCTAGCAATATCAAAGTAGGGATGCTTTTAAATATTCAGTTTCCTGAGTGTCATTTACATAATTGCAAAAATATATATCTTTAGAGTAATAATTGTCAAAATCACAAGACAGAAGAGGCTTATTCAAGACACCATATTCTGATATGCAGGTAAGATAATTACATCAAGCTATATTTATTATATTTTGGATAAGTGACAAACTAAGATCTTATTATTTGTTTTTCACATGATTTTTTCATGTTTAATACATGATACCCAATTATTCTTATATGTTACTTATTTTCCGCCATATTGATTGCTTTTTTCTTACAGTAATATACCTAGTATTGAGAAACTAATATTGATCCCCTTACTACAGAAAATATAGGGAAAATATTCATAAATAACGTGTATGCGGTCTGCGGTCGTTTAGATACATGTTAACTAAAAGTAGTTTACCGTATTAATAGACGTTCCTTCAGAATAATAACTTTATTCACAATTCATTGTATCCAAAGTATTTACCCAGACTAGATGAGGTTTTAACCCTTTTGGATGAAGATGGTCAAGAAATATTAATGCTATCATTTCCCAGGGAATCCTCTTACAAAAATAAGACATCTTAAGTGAAAAAGGGTATATCTTATACTTGGCATACTTCCCCTTCGTCCATAGACTTAAAAAGAGTGTTGTTCCAACAATGAAGTTTTTTAGTCAAACTCAAAAAAAAGAATCTCATAAAATTATGTTGAAATATATCAGAATTAAAAAATGAAATGCTTGTAGTTGTAGTTGATAGCCTATGGCAATGCTGCAACTGTTTATAGTGGGAATTAAAAGCAATAATCCATGTAATGATGTGTTCGATTAATATGGAATACATATATATAAATGAGGAGAGATTAATATTTCATTGTAAGCAAAAGTTTTGAGAAGTAAAACCTATTTTTAATTAAATCGATGTTATACATCTAATATATGTTTTAAAAAAATTGTTCAAAGTCAAAGTAAAGAATCTGTTTTATATATTTGTCACATATTTTTAATTATTATATATATTTGACTTGAGGTTAGTCATTCATAATAAATTGAAGATGGACGTAAACCATAGATATAAATTAAATTAGTATTTTTTTATCCACTAACCAAAATTTAAAATTTCCCTGAAATTTTTAACTCGCTGTTGATAATAACATTTATAAACTTTATAACTATTCAAATTGAGGGCACATCATCAAGTAAAAATATATACTATGGAGTTAGTTAAAAGCCGAGGGGACCAAGGCATTTGTCCTTTGAAGTGTTCATTTATAGATACAACAGAAAATGAACGGCAACCTGGACTTGTCGGTGCATCGAAACAAATTGCATGGATGGAATAAAGTCTGCAGAGTGGCGACGTGGCCATTTCGATTTTATCGAGTTATTGTCATGTCCCAGTACCATCCGGAAATAGAAATTAAGAAAAGGTATACTTATTATTAGTCAGAGGTCCAAAAATAAATGTACATTTATTAATATACATAAAAAGACTATTTACATGGTTTAATCAATTGTTGTTTTATTGCAATTTTATTTTATTGGTACTTTTCGATTCTAAAGGAAAAATGGTATTCTTAATCTATCCCATTCAACAGCATAGCAATTCTCGAAATAGCTTATTTTTATACAAAGAAAAATGAATAAGTATTGTGGTACATTTAGGCTAAATTTACACTAAGAGAACGCAGCTTTGGTAGACTTTTTTTCTGAGAATAAGCTTAATCCCTGTGTTAGAATATAATTTTGACGAATTTGTCTTATAATTACTCTTAATTCTTCTATTTATTAGATGTTGTGTGTGTTGACGGTGGCACAAGGTCACCTTTAATAAAATAAATTGCTGTCCACCTATCATTTGTTTTGTGAATAAGCCCTGCCCCGTCCTTGCGTCCAAAAGGAAAGAAAAATTATGATAAATGTTTTAATACATTGTCTTTGAGTCGGATTGTAAGGAATTTGGATGGATTTGTTATTGCAATAGTGCAATATCTTTTTAAATCGTCTGGGTCTGTGTAGCCCCACGTGGAATAACTATGTCGATATACGTTGTTTAAATTAGTTAGGTGGTACCCCTTAATCTCAATTTCATACTTCTTCTAGAGCATATGAGATACTTTGAATAGTTTTTTCAAGAGCTTAATGATGAGCTAAAAGAAATATTCCCTAATTTAAAGAGAATTCAAGAGTTGAATGAACGTGTTTTTTCCGGAACTGGAATAGTTTATGAAATATTACGCCTAGTTTGACACTGATGACAATGAAGAGCTCTACAATAAACAACTCCAGAAATTCGTTAGTTGCAAAAAAGCAGGGAAAAGTTTTTGAAAGATAAATAACTCAAAAGTGGAAATAAAATATAAAAAATAACTTTTGAATAGTAAAAAGGGTTTGTGTTTTCACGTGAAAACAAAACAAAGTCCATTAGAAATTGGATTTGAAGATGAAGTAAAGTTTGTAAAAATGTATCTAGAGATTCATTTCAATATAAATTTGACACTTGTACGGATAATTGCCTTATTCAAGGCCTCCTCAGAAATTAATACTTAGCACTGGCTTCATGCTTGACCCTCCCTAGAGATAGAAATCGCTTAAGTTCAGGTTCGGGCTGTTTCCAGGTCGACAATCCGAGCTCCATAAGTGATGAAATTTTGTAGCCAAGACATCCTGCAATTTTCGCCTTGTCTTGTCGGAAAGTGTAATTTCTTCCTTGGGCTACTCCATTCGACCAGGGAATTTTAAATAAAAAATGCAAAACCAAAATTAGTACAATGAAAAGCTGGATCCACATAAGATCACTATGGCCTGTCAAAGCTTCCAACGCCATATGATCCAGATACCAAGAGAGGTTGATTTCATTATGAATAATTGAATTTCATTATATGTAGCTTTCAAACAATAAAAAAGTTATTGTTTTACCTTTTCCAAATTTATTTGACTCACCCTGTATATATATTTGATATGTTTTATATGGTTCTGGCTTATAATTTAGTTCTAATAAAATTCACTTTCTCACCTACATAATATATGATATGTATTTTTGGAAGGAGATACATTCATAAGATACTACACTTGGTTATATCTAAAAAGATTTATATCTACATGTAGATACATCAGTTTGTTGTTAAAAGGTTGTTGCACTAGCGGTAGTAACCGGAATTGCCCGGAATTATTAGGCGTTGACGAACATAGAAACTTTGCTTTAATAATATAGAAGATAAGACCCCAAAGGATCATTGGGTATTCGTTGCTAAACATCATCAAAAGTCACACTCATTTTTTTAAAACCTTATAAAAAGTACTTCCTGCTTTTTCTTCTTTTTTATATGCGTTGAACTTAACGCCTCCAAGGTTTTACTCATTTTCTTCATTCCTCCCTGTATGTTATGCTCCCTTTTTTTAAATTGTATTTGGATATGAATCAGGAAGTATTATATACTCGTACAGTGTACCCAGTTACGTTTTTTCATATGCATGACTTGTTTTTTATTCGATGGATCGCTCTTGAGTTAAATTAATGATACTTTTTAAAGATTTCTTCACGACAATTAGCAATATATTTTTTAAAAGAACATATTTTTCACTCAATTTAATCAAATTTTATTAGGTCATTGCATATTTAAATTGTATCTCATGGTCAAATAATGAAATATACCAATTTAGTTAACGGAACCATTTTTAGACTGACAGAAACAACAGTTGATATTTTAAAAAGCCGTGATAAGATGATAAAAAGATTTCAGCAGTGTGCTGTTTTATATTTGTTTATAATTATTTCTTGGTTAAATTTGAGATCCTATGTCGTTTTGGAAGCACGGCCATTTTTACTATTCTTATTACTAATTGAAGATATAAGATTGATTATTTAACGTTTTGGATGTATGTATCGGTAATATTTATAATAAAGACGTTTTAAGAAAATAATCAATTGATAAAAATATTTATAAACTTCACAATGTATTGTTTAAAAAAGGAAAATATTATAGATTTTGATTTCGAAATGAACAATAGTTATTTGTTTACAGACAATTCTGGTACTTTGATTCACCTTTAAAAATTTGTGATAGAACTTTAGTATTTTTTAATTACTTTATACAATGTTTATACTTAAATAGTAAATGTTATATTCAAATACATAATCAATAAATAAAGGAGAATAGATTTTTGGCTCAATGGACTGCAAAAAAAAAAAAAAAAAAAAAATTGATTTTTTATACCTTAAATGTTTTTTCCAGGCAATATGAAACATACGAACAGAACAACGATTTAATATAACTTTCAAGGAAAATGTGTGAAACTGCAACTTTTTTACATCTGCAACGACACTGTTGGTAAGCCTAAGTAGTTGTTAGTATAATGTTGCATCACCACACTCGTGAAATAGGCAATTAGTATCTTTGATGTCATGATTAAGTGCAGATGTGACGGTTGCATGTTTCAAGAGGTAAACTTTTATAACTGTGTTATTATAATTACCTATGTATAAATGATTTTTTGATGATTTTAATATACTATGATTATTTAAATACATATATTGTGGTATTTTGGTTTTCCATTCTCATGTATTAAATGTGCAAACAAATCAATTGAATGTAAAACTTTATTTTTATTTCAAGGCAAAAAAACCTATAAGTGTTAAAGTCCTATAATGTTTACAGAATATAAATACTTTTTATGTGCATACATATAAAAAATGTCGTTATTGAGGTCATAGAACGGATAACAAACCGAAAGTAACATCATGTTGGAGACATGGTTATAAAAAAATCTTGGAGAAACTTCATCTACATATTGGCTATCAAATTGAGAAAAACTAAATTAAAGCATTGTTTTCAACTTTAGGCCGAAGAACAGTAGTAATAATTTAATAAAACTCGACTAATAGACGTTTTTTGAAATATCAAGGACCGATATTAAAAGTTTAATTTATTATGATGTTGATCGTAACATGACATCTAAATACAAATCCAAGTACCCTCAGTTGTTCTTAACAATAAGTTGTATTGTTTATTTATTCTTATAAACTTTGTTTGATTATGCTTAATCCAAGATTGTCAACTTCTAACTTTCTATACATATATCCCAATACAAGTCATCTTCTTAAATACAACAAGGATAATACCCTTCAAACAAAAGTTATAATTGATATGTCATTTTAAATTGTTTAGTATCTTCTAAGTAATGTGTATATTGTAAGCATTACATATGTATTAAAAATAATTGCTTACTTTCATGAAACTAGTCAACACATTTGTTTCCCATGATAGAGACTGATTTTTGATTGTTTTTACCTTGAAGAACACAAAAATGATATTTTTAACCCAAAATAATAAAAGACATAAGCATAAAATATTTTTTTGTAAATATATGTTTCTTATAATAATAATATATAATTAAAAAAGTATTTTTGAGCAAGAAAGCATTACTAACTTTTGAAATATTAATATTATAATAAATATATTTATAAATAAATATAAAAAATATCGACAAAAATATTTTTTCCCACACGAATATTTATTCAATCTTATCTCTACTTACCTTCCTTTGCATTCTTGGGGTGTGTATCCCCTCCAAAGACAGATATATCCTTTTAACATCATGTGTGTATCATATTTTTGCTCAATCTTACATATATATTCTTAATTATTAGTATTAATCCTGTATCCAATTAGTTTTGCGATGGTACTTTATTAGTTTCTGAGTTAATAAGTAATTCTGGAATTTTCATTGATGTCTCAAATAATGTTTTTATGAGTACGATTACTTATTACTTTTTTCTAGTCCAACGATGAGTATAAATAAGTGAGATGGAAGGAGATAGATTTATGTGAATTTAGTGATAATGTCTTGTTTGATTAAAAAATTTGACTTTAGAAAAAATTTATTTTCCATGTACACTAGAATAAGTTTGCCCGGCGTTGTTTGGGATAGGAAGAAATCAAAATAAATTCTGAACTCTTCTGCCTCATATAAAACAAAAAAATAAAGACTGTCAAATTTTAAAAACTATTCTTACTGCATGTTTTTGTGTATCTTTTTACACTTTTTATGAAATATTATAGAGAGGATTGTTCAGGGGTTGCCCGGGAAATTAAAAAGTAATGTTCCAGTCTGAACTCTTCAGCTTTATTTACAAAGAATAAACAGTGTATAATTTTAGGAATGAGTCTTGCTGCATACTTTTGTGTATCTTTACACTCTTTTTTTAAAAGATTATAGAGTAGATTTGCCCAGCATTGCCTGTTACATTAAGAAATTATCGTTGTAAAATTTTAATAATTATTCTCACTTTATGTTGAACAGAGATTTATAAAGTTTAGAGAAGAATAAATATTTAAGATCAACTATCGTTCCCTCATCTTTCATATTACTGTCAAAAATCCTTTGTCTTATTCTCTCGTCCTTTAAATAAAAGTGTGCCAAAATACAAACCCAAATGGATTTTTATAATTTTACGGTCTTTTTCTTTTGTTTTAAAGAAAAAAGGGGGTTGTTATTCAAAATATTCGTCTTTAGAAATTGCTATTGTAAGGCCGCCATAGCCTTGAAGGCCTTTTTATTTTTACCAGAACCGTTTTTAGACCCTTAAAACCTACATAAAATTTCAGGAAAATACATTTGTTGATTTTCCCGTGATTGAAGGGCAAACACACCCACACACAGACATTTGCATTTAATATTTCGTCATACAAGTTTTATTTCAAATTATGAGATCACTACTATAAAATATATTCCTTAAAAGTTTTAATTTTTTTACTAATCTATATACCTTATAGAAGAATATATAACAACTACTAAGGACAAATAAAACCATGAATTACTAAAATTGGAAACCATATCTATTTCAAGTGTCTGCAAGAAAGCCATCGAAAGCCAAATTGCGGGTTCCCCACTGATTTGGTGCGTAAAGCTTCCTTTAATTTTTTTTTTTAAATGTTCCTTCAATTGGTTAGATGGAGTTAAACTGATTAAGTATAACTAAACATTATACTATTACAATTACTCCATTTAACCTAGGAATATTTTGGTGAAATCCATACACATTAAAGTATATTTCTTTCTCTAGGAATTACCGGGGTGCGAACGTACACACATCAAGATCAACACTTCCTTCGATTAGGTTTTAAACCGTCGTAAGTTGTATTGAAAAACTCAAAAAAAATATGTGTTGTAACCCTTTTATGGACTCAATAGAAAAGTGGTTCCGCTACAGGATGACTACTCCAACCCTTTTTACAAATAAATTGAGAGTCGAAGATACAAAGAGAGACTGCACATTTTGTAAGCCCAGTTTAGAGACTTAAAGACATCTGTTTTGAGATTGCCCAAAAGTGGTTAATATTCTACACATGACCACTGAGTTTTTGAGGAAATTCAACAATTCAGAAATAAAGATTGGGGATGGGCTTGTAATCTCACCGCTTTAACATATATTTCACTTCAAAATGGAATAATTAATCACTTAAGTTGTTTTATTTACTACTCCGCAAGAAGTAAGAACTCTTGCATACCTACTAGTCTGGACAAACTCATCCCACTAAGTGCTGGAGAGGTTCGATAGGAATAGAAATGGAATTGTCGTATAGTTTTGTTTTTTATTTTAATTGTTTAGCAGATTTTTGATAAGATGTTATTTTCTTTTTTCATTAACCCATGCTTATTTTTGTTTTTGTTATAACAACGCATAACAAATTATGCTTACTATTGTTATATTAGTTAATTAATATTTATTATTTTGTCATTGAAGTTGCTATGGTTTTTTTTTTTTTTTGAATGTATAGAGATATATAATTAATGTACAGAGAATAAAGTAGTTATGTAATTTAAAAAAATAGTTTTTGTCAACTTCACTTTGTAAAATGGGATCAAAACTGATTTTGAGCCATAAAAGTAACTTTTAGAAGATCAATATTTATGTAATATTGCAGTAAATTTTTTATTGTTTTTGCTCATATTTATATGATTAGAATGATGTAGTAGTCTTTTCCCATAAGTTGGTATATTTTTATAAAAATTCAACACTAACTCATTGAGGATAAATTTTAGATATTTTTATGTTAATAAAAAGAGTTGCAAGAAGTGTTTCAAAGCTCGTCAAAATGTTTTTGAATTTTTCATTATTTGAGATATACAAATTCTCTGTACAAAAAGCCAGTTCCAAGATTTGAAGAGGCTTCTTAGTTTATATGAGTATAAGACTGATTAGCCATTTAAAATATATATACAATCATATCTTAATCTGATATAACGCATTGGGTGTTTATTATTCAATACATATCCAAACGTCATTAGAAGAATCTGATACACGTGAAAAATGACACAGACTAGGGACTTCCTTTATTTTTACAAATAAGTCCAGGGAAGATCCTAAAGAGAATTTGTTATTTTTGCCAAAAAAATTTAGGACATTTCTTTTCATTTATTCTACCAATATATAAAAATTACCCTAATCCTTAGGATGGTGGAGGAAGAAATAAGGAGAAAGTTTAATGAAAGACTGATTCCCTCGTATTGGCTCATTGTAACGCCCTCAGGGTATATGAATTGGTGGAAAATTGAGTTGCTAATCTCCAAGTGAAGCACAAGAACAAAAAACTCCCTTCTTGCCTCTATAATTACGTCTTTGAAGCAATTATAAGGCTCGGCTCCCTCTCCACTGATAACTGATAAGTTAAACACAATATGAATATAGAGTGTTGACTAACGATTATTTTTCAACACTCTCTCGAGAATCTCCTTCAGTGGCGTTACCCTTATTTTAATTAAACATATAATATTTCAAATTCTTACATTTACTTATATATATTTTTTGTTTGTATGATTATTATTTGAACGTAGTCTATTTTCTCTTTAGGATTACAAGCTTCTATAACTTTTGACTACTGTAATCTGAATAAAAATAAATATTCAATGCATTATATAAATTCAATAATTCCTTTTTATCCCTCAAAAAATATTCTTTTAGCTTTCAATAAGGCTTGCGCAGCATTCCTCTAATTTCCTCATGTTATGAGTAGTTTATTCTTAAAGATGTCCCGAGTACATTAATATGTAATTTTTTAACCAGGTATTTCGCGTATATATTATGATTTTTATCTTCATTTTTATTATCCAAATCTTTTTTTTATATTAGATTATCCTTATACAGAATATTATAGTATTGATTGAAATTTTTGGTCTGTAAATCATACGCAAAAATCAAATTTAACTTTGGGGTTCTTAGGCCAGAAGGTTTTAAAATATGGCTATTCTTTACAAACTTCCATTTTAATATATTATATAGATTTTTATTCAATTAAGTATTGTATGTAGTTTATAATATTTATTTCTTGATATTTTCAGATTTTCAAATCAAATTGTATGCTTACATAAATGACCTTATTTTTCATGGAGCTAGAAACTGTATTTTCTTTTTTGTACATTTAGTATTTTTTATTTTAAAGTCGAATGTTCAATGCAACCTTATTTTATTTTTTTTCAACAGTCTTTATTTGGTTTACATATTATATAGAACATATATATATAAATAAACCGGAGTAATTGCGTAAAAAGTACATAAATAAACATTATAGTGTATACTTAATGCTCCGGGGTAGAATTTCCACTAATAAACTTATTTGTTATTTTACAATATAAATGAAGTTTTTATTCTTATAAATCACACCGTTAATCCTAATTTTCTATTTCTTTAAAAAACAACAACAAGATAACAGATTATTTATCTAGATTATGAGGACTCTCAAACAATGATTTCACAGACACCTTGAGTCCCAGAAGCAGCCAAATTCGTCCGAAGTCCTGTTTGTTGAGGAAAATAAACAAAAAAAAAATGAGTTGAGTCTCGTCCAATCAATGAATGCGTTCGTTGACAGCACCAATGTAGCATCCCAGTCAAATTACCATTCTGTCATTAATGAAGACCTAAGACACTATGCACGTTGCAAGAGGCAGCTTCATACCCCATCAAACAGGGAGATAAAGGTCACCCAAGTCAAGGCTTTGATCAAGCTAAAATGTCAACCCCAGAATCAAAATCGAAGAATATTTTATGGTTGTCAAAAACTCATTATAACTTCTGTAGGATCATGACGGCTAAGTTCCAGCAGTAAATTATGTTGTTGTTGTTTTTTTGTTTTTTTAGTAGCATCATGAAGGACCAACATTGGATCTGGCAGAAAGATGGGGTACCCTATCACACCGGCAAAAGAACACACATTTTTATATCCTGAAAATATAATATACATTCTGTCGAGTTCTTGGTCTCCTAACTCCCAACTAATCTGGGCCAATCTTAAATAGGTTTCTAATAAATATCCTTTACGTCAAGACCCCTTGCTAATGGCTGATATAAGCATAACATTCTGAGGTTTACATGCAGTGGAATGTTTTTGGGGACGTTTTGAATGTATTGTACGAGCTAACGGTGATTTTCTGGTTTTAATATAACATTTAATTCATTATGTAGATTTTTGTGAAAATTTAAAAAAAAATGGTTAAAAAATAAAGTCGCTTACTTATTTTTCTTGGCTTGCAAACGTTTAGATGAACCACCTTGTATAAAAGAGGGTGCCATCATGTTTATATAAATGTGTTGTGTATATGTATAAACTTGAAGTATGTTTATGGGTTAATAACTATAATTAAGACTAATACGAATATATTATAGATCTGAGAGGAATAATAAACACAAATTATGCTCATTCTTTATCAATTTAAATGCTGTAGGGGACCCGGGGAGAGTTGTAACACTTTTTTATAGACAATTTCTTTGTTCACTTGTAATATAAATAAGGTACAAAAAGAGGGGTGGGGTGCAAAAGTTGAAAATTTCCAAATTAAATGAAACCCATAAAAAGACTTACTTCGAGTTACTAAACTCAGGATTTGTTATATTCAATACTATAAAAAAACATATATATACATGTCATTATTCCACTAAAGTGCTGAGGTACTTACTGGAAAATTGAAGCGTGTCAACCTATCTGCATTTTTGTCAACTATCCCCAATGTATTCCCTACCTATAAACTTATATATGTTTGCAATGTAAATACTCTAAATTAAAATATTTATGCATTAACTTTTTGTTGTGTGAGCCCCCTGGAACACACGAAATGAATAGTCTTCTTTTTTACGGCCAAGTGCCTTATTGTAAATTTTGTTTTTTTCATTTTATGCATTTGAGGTATCTATCACGAAAAATGAGGTTTTAGAGCATAATAAGTAATTGCATTATTTTTGTTTGAAACATATTTTACAGAGTCTTCAAAAGAATCATCAAAAGTGGAGTATAATCTGAATTTATAGACTCTCATAGAGATATTATTATAAATTATAACCTAACACAAGACGAAGTTAATTGTAGTTGGCAAACTGAACAGTTTTATTTTATTTCCCATAGCTCTTACAATTATTTTTTTAATTCTTGATGGGATAACATCGAAGTATAAAGTAATCATTGGATCATGTACTTATAAAATATTGACTTTAATACTGAGGATGAGTTGGTGAGTTATAGGCATAAGACGTTGACGGAATCAGTGTCGGATTGAAGATTGAGAAGGAGTCACTCTCATTTATAGCCTTACTAAATACGGAGTGACAAAATTGTGTATATTTCTTTTGCTTATAGCTGCTTGCAACTTATCTAATAAACCGTCATGACAGTTAAACTCCTCTTCTCTCAAATATTCTTAAAATTCAAAGAGTTGTCATACGAATTTTCCGTGACTTTAATATAAATGAGCCATATAGATTCAAGCTTGTGAACGGAACGCAAAATTTACCGGCAATTAAAGAAAAGAACATATTTTTCTTTTTTTTTAAACCGTTGAATGCTAAAAATATGATTTTAGCATTCCATTCCAATAATACTTGCAAAAAAATCAAGAAATCAAAGTATATATTTTTTTTTACTCATTTCTCCTTGAAAGTGGCCAATTGTTTTTGTATTGTTTCCCCACATCCAAAACAATTGAAAATATTTCCTTCCTGCGTCTCTAGGTTTCCGACATAGAAGAATCCTCTTGCAATTTTATTTCTGTTCAGCATTTGGGTTGAAGTTAGATCCCTGTCATACATTGATTTTTTAAATATTATTTACAGGACTCATTAAGCAAAGACAAACGCTTGGGAGGCCTATTTTGTGGCAGTGGCACAGGAGGCAGGTTGAATGGGCACTTTTTGAAGGCTCTTATCGAACACGAAAGTTTTGGTACTCTACCTTAACTCAAACATATTAAATTGGCCTGTCTAACCTTTCTGAATCCTTGGAGCGAGGCTCATCATTTCGCTTTTGAATGTAAGCGAATAGGCCACTAAAAATCCCTAAGGACCCCTTGATGATATAACAAAAGTCATGTGTTAAGATAATTAATTAGTCATCTTTCGATATTTACGTAGTATTTCTTGTTTTTAGTTCTCTTTTATTTGCAGTGTGCGACAGCAAGATGCAACCTTTTAGCGTTGGTTAAGAAAAATAGACTTTATCAAGAATAGTATAGTGTTGAACGAGTGGGCTATATATTATTCAAAAGAAAAATAATTAAAAACTTATTTCTCGAAATGGCCGCCCTCTGCTCTCACCATTCCCTCGGGGCATGGACCTGAAGACTGCGCACACCTTGTCGACGTGACCCTGAGATATGGCCACCCACTTCTTCTTGGTGGAGGTCTTTGGCGAAAAGACGCTGGGATAGGGTACGGGAAAGGCCGTACTTTCGGCATAGCCAGCGTCGAAAAGATTCTTGTTGGTTGAAGAGGAAGGCTATAAATTGGACTGCCAGAAATTGGACAAATTCTCTTCGAGCCATTGCTGTATGGTCCTTGCCTTGTGCTCTGAGGCATAGTCCTTCTAAAAACTCCCTCTTGAAGACGTCCTGGTAACATTAGCCCAGAGTTTCAAGCCTGTCGGCATGCTCTTCCCCTCTTATGCCTCAACTCCCAGCATCATCGCAGAGCCTAGGAACTTAGTCTGATTGACCGGCTGAAACTTATTGTAAGGTGAGATATCGGTGGATCCTGGTTTTTCTCGAATAGTCCACAGACCAGTGTTTTTTGTATTGTAGCTGTGCTGGACACGAATCAAATTAGCTATATTTTGTCTTTTGGCCTCCATTTCGATGATGAATGAACCAATTTTAGTCAGTTGTAGCTCATGTGACCACAAATATTCATTGAATTATTCTCTTAAAAAATCTTGAAATCTAGTACTCAAATGAGGACTCTCTGGCACTATCAAAGTGGAAGATGCGATTCTCTGTCATACAGTGTGTATGGCACTACTTTATGGCTGGAACACGGAATGGAAATAATGGCTGAACGTTGATTGAAAAAAATTCCCTATGATGCATGATAAATATGCTTTTGACATTAAGATAACGGGGTGGGGGGCGGTTCTGCTTATTATGAATAAATCAAAATATTTTTATTGAATTAATTCATTTTTCACAATAAATAAATTAGAATTACATGGTATTTAAATAATATTTGTCACTTTTCTTGTCTGTCTGTCGACGCTTAATAACTCAGAAGAATGCCGTGTACTCCTTCTTACGTATACATCTTCTATTAAAGACAAAAAAATTGATTAATGTTTTATAATATAACCTGAGTGGAATAAAAAAAACAGATTACTAAATGATAATACTAATGCATATACTTAAATAAAACATAAAGATATAAGTTTCTAGACAAATGGATTCAAAATTAAAAGCCCATCGACACCTAATGGAGTTTATGTAATATAAAAAGCAAATATTATTTTATATTTTTATAATATAACCAATAAACATAGGAAATAATGCATGCCCCAGTAATGTGAAAGGGGAAAGCTTCTCAAGATCTCAATGTTCTGAGATATAATTCAAGGTTTGAACCCGTTCAAACTTGTCTCATCATCTGTGAATTTCTGAAAAATTTATGTTCCAATTTTCATTAGTTAATTACTTTCCGTTCATTTTTTCTGTATATTTTGTCAATTTTTCTAAAGAAAACGACAACTGTGTCATCCCATTTCGAAGAAATTTTATCGAATGTGAAAACTTTTTCCATTGCAAGATGTCGATTTTTAGATACTACAGATGAAGTCACTTTTTGATTTAATGTCTAGAGACAATAGTTAAAAAAAATTAATTCCCAATAGCCAATTTAATTTTGGCTAAAATTCATCAAGTGGCCATAGTTTCGTTACTTTCTTCTAGTTTTGGTCCTGTGCTATAAAATATTTTTGGTAAAAAGAAGCCAAAAAATCAATTGCTAATTGAACACTGTTAAAAATAGTTTCCGTAAGGGGCTTAGGTGTTCAAATACGAACGGAATACATAAACAGCTCTTATTTTAACTTAAATATCCAAGTTTGTATATTTCTTACTAAGCCCACAGGAAGTGGAAAGCCGTAGACTTATGAAACAGAAGATCTTTTGATATAAATCCTTTTCAAATCAAATTATCATAAAAATGACAATTCATTTACATAAGTTACTTGGTTTCTTTGAAGGGGAAAAATAAATGAAAATAGTTTACATACGCTTTCACTCTTTTATCATTGTTTAGAAGAAGGAATAAATAAAGTCTTATTCAGAAGAAATGCTTCATTCCCACTGATGCTAAGTGTTCAGCTTGACCGTTTTTCTGGGTTTTTTCGGTTTTTTTTTGAGTTACCATAAAAACTGTGTCCTTTCTTTTTCTATGATTTTATTTATACTATTATATAATTATGTGTTGAACCTGTATTGCTTAGAATCCCATAATTCCGCTCATTGTCGCTCGATTTTAACACAAATCACGTCAAAAGATGGACAAGAACAGAAACTTTAACTTATATTTATTCAAATCTTATTTTAATCAAAAATAAAAGTTTGGGGCTCTGGTGCAGCCTTCAAAATGACGCCCCTGCCAAGGAGCAAACCTGATTTTGTTTTAATTTTTGTAGAACATGTATCAGTATATGTTTTCAAACATATCCAAAATTCAGAGTGGGATCTTAATGGGATCACTTCCAACAAGAGCATTATTTAGAGTATATAGAGCCACTTTTATGACATATTGGTATGATTCTTCTATATTTAAACTCGTATTATATATAATATACATATTTTCTGTTGATTAATAAAATAAAATAGGATTCCCTATTTAAGTATAATAGAATTGAATATTTATATATTTAATAAAATAACACTATGATATTGAGAAAGTCAATAAGTTAGTATTCATAACAAAGAAATTATGTACTTTAAGTACTTTAAATCCCCACATAGTTTATTACTCATTCAATAATTGAAACATCGCAATGCATTATTGTACTTTAATTGATGCGTGTATTTCCAGGAAAACTATTTGGTCAGACACATTCTAAAATTGATACAACCAGCTGATAAAATTGCATCTGCAAATAAAAAAGATTTTCGTAAGTATTGTGCAGATCCTGTAAAAGCACACAAAAAGAAGTATTACGGAACAGATCTTCGGGATGTTTCAATGCCCCTTTTCGTGAAGTTTTCATCGTTATTAAAAGCAGGTGATAGACTTTGCACTAGATGCAGCAAAACACTCAATAAAATAGATTCTCCTACATCTCCAACAGAAACAAAAATCAGTGTTTCTCCAATAAAAACAATGATTAATAACATATTTACTGAGGATGAAATTTTGGAGAAAAATATTGAAATGGATACTTTAAATCAGTCACTGACTCTTTTAGGGGAAAGTCCATTGGACCAACGAAAAGCTTATAAATCAAAAACTTATGCATTCTCAAAGCAAAAAAAAGTACAGGAATCCGTAAAAAGAAAACTGGACTTAGTTATTGGTTCTTCTGAAGAAAATAGATCGAATGTTCTATTATGTGAGGAATACTGCATTCCTGAAGTGATTAAAGGCCTAAAAGAAAACTATGAAGTTTCAAATAATAAACAGAAAATTCATATTTTAACAATTTTCGCCAAGACTATGAGTATCAGATTAATGATGCAGAATTTCAATTGCTCACAACGAATGGCAGTTCAGGTAAAGAAATTACTCGATGAAAGAGGCATGTTGTCATCTCCTAATCCAAAGGAGGGCAAGTCAACTGGCACCTGATTTAATGAACAAAGTGGTCGAATTTTATCGTTCTGATGATTCAAGTATTATGTTACCTGGTAAAAAGATTATACTGAAATACGAATGCATACAAAAGCGATTAATTCTGAACAATTTAAGAGAACTTTGTCAGAGATTTAAAGATATAAGACCGAATTTGAGCATTGGATTTCCAAAATTCGCTTCCCTTCGACCAGCAGAATATCATAGTGTTATTTTATCAAATATATAAATGTTCAATTCTATTATACTTAAATAAGAATCCTATTTTATTTTATTAATCAACAGAAAATATGTATATTATATATAATACGAATTTAAATATAGAACAATAATACCAATATGCTATAAAAGCGGCTCTATATACTCTAATAATGCTCTTCTTGGAAGTGATCCCATTAAGATCACACTCACTCTGAATTTTGGATATGTTTAAAAACATATACTGATACATGTTCTACGAAAATTAAAACAAAATTGGGTTTGCTGCTTGGTAGGGGCGCCATTTTGAAGGCTAACCAGAGCCCAAAACTTTTTTTTTATTATTATTTAACAAGATTATAATTGAATATTAGTTAAAGTTTCTGTTCTTGTGCATACTTTGGCATATCTTTTTTTTAAATCGAGCAACTGCAAGCGGAATTATAGCCTTCGAAACAACACTGGTACAACGCATTAGGCCCAGCTTTGAGCGAGCCTAGAACGGCCCAGGTGAGTTACAGAACCCTAATATTTCACAAACTCTCTTATTTTATATAAAAAAGCCAGCTCATCAAAAATCATCAAAATCGGGGAGGATCATGTCGTAAATTGCAAAAAAAAGTTTGTACACTTGACCTGGAATGACCCTAATATAGAAAATATCTATATACTTTTGCATAAACGAGTGTTTTTTTTATTCTAACCTGGCAAAATTCCTGGTGGATTATATATTCTTTTCAAAATATATATCCGACCACACATCCATTATTGCTAATTTGAAACTAACTGAACAGGAGCTTTCGATGATATAGGAAAATCAGTGTCCAACTCTTAGACGATGAGCTTACCTGTAAGGAAATAGATGAGAATACTTTTATTGCTCGATACTAAATTATTTTGTCTGTTTTCATCACTTGAGCAGGTAAAAGCAGAGTCAAGACTTATACTTATCAAAATGATTAAGGTTAGAGCATTAAAAAAACTTGTGGAACGTCTTAGAAGACTTCAAAAGAAAGAATTGATATTGAATTGAATTGAAACTGGATGCCATTATATAATATCAAAGATTTGGTAGAGAAATTAAAACAAAGCCAGCACATATCAATAAAAATATAAAATGATCTCCCCCAACTCCAGGTATGGAAAAATAATCAAAGCTCCAGAATAATTTCTACGCTAAGGTTGATTAATGGTCAAACCACAAGTGATGCAACGGAAGTGGCGTAGGATATAACGTATTTTTATACAAATCTATAAAAATTTAGCGACTATAAGAAGGATGCTATTTGTACTTTCCGTTTTAAGTGAAGAAAATCCCAAGGGGAAATACTACCAGAAGACCTCAATAAGGGCAGCACCTCAGAAATCTCGATTGATATCATAGATGATTTCGAGTCTCCCATTTCTAGAATTGCAATTCAAAGTTTTATTGAGGACTACAAAAAAAGTTTAAGTCACCAGGAACTTCGAGCCTGCCTTTTGATTTTGATTTCTGGAAGCAGCCTATTGGGAGATCTGGAAATTGGGTTTTGTTCCAAAATTTATGAGTGATGGAGTTTAAACTCCCGTACCTTTAAAAAAGAATGAACTTGAGGTATCAAACTATAGGTCAATTACTATCCATAATACTTATTTAAAAATTGTTAAAAGGAATTGTTAATAATAGACTTATTAAGGTATTTCCAGTCTTAGTCTCCTACTCACATAAGTTTTGTATGAAAAATAGAGGGGTGGAAGATACTCAATGCCCCATTCAAAAAGCAATTGATAAATGTATCAGATGGGGGAGGTTATTATAACCGTGCAAGTTGATTTCCAAAAAACAATTGAGAGAGAGTTTTCATGGCAACACTAGATCTATTCAAATCGTTTGCTAAAGGTGATGAATATCCGAAGAAGATGACCGAGTCAATAATATCTATTTCTAACAGTGTTCTTGAGCTGCTGGGATCTAAAGTACCAGTAAACTTCAACTTCTGCGTCTTAAATGGACTCGAGTAGATGGCGTTTTAGAGGGATCGTACGAGCTTTTTAGGAATCCTTTGACGAAATCCAAATAAAACTGGTTTCGCTTTAGAATGACAACCTCATCACTCTTTGTAATTAAATCCGAGGAGAAGGAGGAAGATAGAAAGTGTACATTAAGCTAATTACAATTTTTACCCTTTATTGGAAATCACTCGCAAACGAGGAACTTTTATGTAAAGTTGAAGAATATTGGTATCTATTCTGAAAAAAAAATAAAAAACTTTATCCTACCTGTGAAGTAAACGTTTGTATAAATAAATAACTGTCACATATACGAATATACTACTTTATTTTTATAATTTAAAGATTTTAGAATAAATTATTTTGACAACCAAATATTATATTATATTAGCTATTTTTCCCCTATTATTAACCTCAAATTTAATCATTTTTCTGTTTGTGAATTTCAATATATTTCATCGATAAGTTTTACAGCTTTTCTGCTTTTTAGCTCGATCCAGGAATGTCATTTATCGATTGATGACATTTCCAATAGGTTTTTAGGCTTTTTATTGCTATACCACATATAATCTGGCAAAGTGGGGTCAACAATTCCATAAAAGTTGATTTATTGTAATTTTGAGTCTGAAACTAATTATCTCCCAAGAATTATAAAGTAAATTACATCCTGTAACTATGTTAGTGCAACTATCTGGAAAAAGGAAAAAACAAAAACAATATGTAAATAAAATGCACGCGAATTCCATCGTGCCTGATGGAATTTGGGAAGCATCTTCTAATTGATTTGAGGTCAATCAAAGTTATTTTATAATAACATGAAGCCTAGCATAATTCATATGATTACTTGAAATCCCCTCGCCATCCAGGGCTTTTACTTCTGTTATTATCATCCATTGTAACATGATTTTAATCTTTTCGAAGGGACTCATAGATTTTTAATAAATCAGTAACTCAATTTTTGTCAGTGATTGGCTCATGAATAAGAAATTCATTGTATATTTTGAAGGTTACCAATAATGTGGTGGTGACACCCTAATATATTGTGGCCTTTGAAGGCCTTTGCATATGAAATTGTCTTCTATACACTTAACAATTTCATAAAAAAAATTCTCAATATTTACTGCTTTTTTGTTGCAGACTATCGTACATGGCATTCTTCTTATCTTAGTATTCTACCATCAAAAGGAATACAATAAGATTCTCCACTCTGGAATTACCTAAAATCTTAGTTTTTATATTCGGGCATTCTCTTATCATTCGCTTTTAGTGATGAATGACTGACTTGGTACGGGTAAGTTATATCCATGCTCAAATATATCATAGGTATTATGGGTTGTTTCTGCACGTCTGTAAACTTGGTATTGGGATTTCTTTATTTGTTATATATAGTGGAGAATGAAGACCATGAAAAAAAAATGGATTTGGACACAGGCAAAGAATAATCACTAGACTCAAAGACAGTTTGTTGGGAAGACATAGTTTAGATTATTTGTTTGATATAATACGAGGATAGATCAACAAGAAATTATATTCCTATCCTTTTGAAAATGGAGCATAATTATAAAACAACCTATTAATTTGCTTATTTTTTTAAATAAACAAATTATAAAATAGCCATGACGTATCAAGTGAAATGAGTGAATTGACAGCTGATAACAAGCACATAAGATAAGATGTGTAAGATAAATCAGAATTGTTAAAGGGAGGGATTAATTGGCATCTCTACTCTCTCTTCTTCACGTCATTATATGAAACACTCGAAAAGAAATGTGATTAAATAAATCCTTAAAGGATGATGTATTTTTGTAACCGTTTATTAATATTTATGCATCTATAATTTTACATATTTATAAACGATTACTGGAGGGTGATACATCATCAACGTATGCCAAAATGTAATATAAAGTTAATAACATGCAGAAGATATCCATCAAAGTATATCGAACAATATCAAAATCAGGAAATTGATCATTAAAGTTTCTCGATTTAACCTATCGTATATATGTATAATCATAATAATTTAAAAAATGTCATTCAGTTCCGATATTAGTCGAACAATAATTCATTTTAATTTACATAAGTATATCATTTTTTTATTTGGAACTAATTTCCTATCATTGACGTTAAAATGTTAGTCCCTGTTGAGAAAATATATCATTAAGAAAAAGTTTTGATACTGTCTTTCTTAAATTTGATAGCCTTTTCTTTAAAATAACAATTATTTTTACTATGTAAGGCAGTTCCTGAGTGTTGCTTAATGGAGAACTGCATATGAAGACTCAGGAGTTCATCGAATGCATGCACTATGATAAAAAATATAGAGCCATTAATCAGTGTTACAGTTTAGTTCTTATATAATAATGACATAAACATTATAATATCTGAAGCCGGAATTATATTCAATTTGGCTTGCAATAATCAGAAAATGATATCGCAGTATGTCATGCGGTGAAATAGTCCAGTTAATTAAAAATTATGGCTCTAAAAATGATTGTGTTGAGCTGACAATGTACTCTCTTGATCATTTAACAAATAATCATCAAGAGATTGAATCTTCACATAATGTTTTCTGCTATCACATTGGAGCTTTACCCATTACAAGCAATATGCTTCACAATACTAAATATATAACTTTTAATAAAAGTAATGTTAGACGTCTTTCGATTTTTATCTCAAAGGCCATCCAATCAAAATTATCTTTGGGAACACGGGTACTTTCATGAGCCACCTCATCTTCTGTGTATTTCGCTGGAGGATCATGGAGGGCCAGTTATGGGGTTGGAATTCCTGAAATATTGGAATTCATTATTAGAACTCTTCTCATTTTTTCCAAAGATTCTCAGAATCGAATTTGCATAAGAAATATTCCTAAATTTGTTCTCTCACGCTTTAAAGTTGCCAAGGAAGAGTTTCAGAGGATATACAAAGGGTAAAAAATAGGGCTTAGATGTGAGATTGTATCTGATATAAAAGGTGATCCTTGTTTCTATCACTGTAGTGCTGTTTCGATCCTTATTTAAGACCGAGGTCCGGTCCAGTACGGTCCCATCCAGTGTAGTCCCTTCCCTTTTTTAAGTCCTCAAAGAAGATAATGTCGATCCCTCCTGACGTCATTAAGGTTGTTTTTCCATTTTTAAATTGTTCTGTTATATAATAGAATAAATTATTTAACTAATTAACAGTATAATATGTTTGAATTATACTGAAAATAATAATCTTTTTTGTAAGATATGCACAATAATCATAATACACATTTCCTAAGGACCTATAGGACTGATCCTAAGACTGGATTGAATAAATAAGGACCTACACAACACTATCTATCAGCATGGTGCCATGAAGCCTGTTAAATTTTTACTCAACTCAAAGAACGATAAAATAGTTATATATGCTTCCACAATCATTTATAGCTGATCAAGGGTTCCGAAGTAACAAATGCAGCAACATCACAATCAAGATGAGAGTCATCTATATAATGTAATGTAATATAATGAATCCACCAGGAGAAAGAGGCTACCAAATATACCAAAGGCCTTCTCGGGGTTATTCAAACATGACATAAGATGGTAGAATACCTATCGGACTTTGTTTAGGTGGTAGATGTTTTGATCCAATGAATGAAGATTGTATGGACTTGGGAGGAGGAAGTAGCAACGAATCTCAGGTCTCTATCCCACCCAATGAAATGAACAATCCAAGTGATCTTGCCTTTGACTGGACATACTTAAAAAATTAAGGTTTATTCGCTGAATGTCTTATGAATGTCCTAAAAGGGTATCCTATTTTAAACAAACAATGAAAATAATTGTGTTATGTCTATCAGATTTACTTCATTTATTAATAGAAGTTAATAAATACTACAGTTTTTTTATATTACTCTTACCTAGATACAAAATAAAAAGTATTATTATCTTGAATCAACTTTATATTTACAAAGCCTATAATGTCAATAAACTTATATTATCAGTATATTTATTTCAATAAATATTGAAAAAAAAAATTTTACTCGTTAATAAAAAAAATAAAAAATAAATCTTATTAATGTCTATCTTAAATTTGAGATCTTTTATTTAAAAAAAAAAATAGTCTTACTCGTCAATTAAATTTGTAAGAAAACATCTTAACTTGAAGGATGAGGAAGCTCTGAAAAATTTTTGTTTTTATTATCTTCAGTTTCAAAAATTAATTATTTTTAAATCATATTCCATTTATATTATTTTTTACTACTTAAATCAAAAAATTATCAGATAGATTCAAAATTTGTACAAGAAACGGGGAAATGAGCGCATTTTGCCAGTAAAAATTTATTTTGTCACACAATCAGATACTCGAGACTTGACTTGTGTTCGAAAGTAAGTCTCCAAATTCGAATTGGACCCAAAAGTCAATTCAATATTTAAATGAATATAAAATAAGTTTATGTACCTGAGGACATAAACTAGGGTCGATGAAAATATTCAAGAACTTGGACTTTATGCAGACTTGGGACTCGACTAGAACTTGAACTTGTAGTATTATAAAATATAATTTATCTTTGTTTTCTATTTTAACGTAACAATAATGACATCATACCCCGTAATGAATATAATTATTATTATCGCTATAGAGTACCACGGTTCGTACAAATTCAAATAAATATATTACTACTTGTATGTGAAATATTAAAATTTCCAACTCATCGTGAATGGATCTCTTCTTTTTTGTAATCCCGGAATCTTTATCTCAAGGAAGGAGTCAATTCTGCTCTTTTATGAAGTCTGGTAGTTTTTGCTGGATGAATTTTCATCCCGTCGTCCCTTGTGGAAGAAGGAGTTCCGAATAAGAGCATCTCTTGAGATAAATGATCCACTTAGAGATATCTTCCTTCTGCCTTCTGATTCCCTCTGCTTGTTACAAATGATTGATTGATACTGAATGTTAAAAATATCTGATATTTCTCCTCAATGAATGAAATAAATGACGGATGTACTCATTGATGAAGAGAACACCAGAACATTTGTGATGCCAATTATTGAAAATAAACTCCTAAGAACGAACATTGAGAGAATGGTGGGAGCATTTTGTTAGCTCCAATGGATCCGAGGTCTTGTTGTAGCATAAATAAACTTATGGAACATTTAGAGATTGCAGTCAGAGTGGCTGAGACTGGAATCAAACTTGAACATTCGTCGAAAAGGAACATCTTACAAGTAAGTGTAAATAATAAACTTGTTTTTTATGTTCGGGCAGGTATCATCCTGTTGGGAAAGGTAGTTTATTTAAGAGTAATTCTTTAAAAAGAGGCTCTTAAGCGTACGGGAAATATTTGTTATAATTGTCTTTATATGAGTTACAGATATTTCCCGAACGCTTAGTTGTAAGTTCGGGTCTTGTAAACACATTGGGAAGAGGCATAATTATTTTCTTCATGTCGGCAATAATCCAAAGTTTTGAAAGGGGAATTCTAATGGGTCTTTGGCTAGTATGAGAGTTACAAATTAAAATTCAAGAACTAGTAGGATTTTCATGTGTCATTCCCATACTAGACAGTGACGTATTAGAATTCCCCATTAATATGGGATATTATGCTTCTGCACGAGTCATGTTTAATAAAGACTCGTAGATAAGATTGATGTTTTCTATCTTAGTAATAAGAATAAAATCCTAAGGCGTCGAAAAGAGATTTGCAATGGGTGTTGACAAATGGAAACATCCATAAAAGCCATCATCGTTATGAGATATCTGTTAGATCGATTGACAATGGTTGATACCCATTTCGGACTTCGAAGTGGAGAGAATATTATATTATTCTGACCCTATACCAGTAGATTTATTTAAGTTTCCCATTTGAAGGGTTTAAAATTGAGGGATAGTGTTGGCTTGCCTACTAGTTTTGACGTTTTTATTGGCATTGATATGATCTCTAGGTTCTTAGATAACATTCCGACTAGTAAATATTAACGAGACATTTGCAAAACATACCATGTTAGGCTGGGTAATTGGGGGAAGGCTCATTGATAAAATATTAAGGGAAAAAAAGGTTCTTGATATTGCAGTGGTAGATGAAATACAAGATATTTCCAAATTTTGTATAATAGAGAGTGTTGGTGCATTGATTAAAACGCATATCTCTAAAACAGAGTCTGAGGCCCAGAGAATTTTTGATAGTCAATCCACTATAAACACGAAAAGTTTCATTGAGCCTCCCCTCGCAACAATTCAATCTCTGTTGAATTTATTTTCAACTCGTGATATTTAAAAATTTGGAAGTTAAGTATTGAAAAGATCCTAATTATTGGAGTATGTATATAAAGGCAATGGAAAATACTTTATCAATAGTTTTATGGAGAAAGTACCTACAATGAATAATAATACTTGAGAGAATTTATGTTATTTTCCTCATCATGGAGTATTAAAAGAATCTTCAAATACAACCAAACTAAGAATAGTATTTTATACATCAGCGAATCTGGTCATTGTAAATCTTTGAACGATTATTTGAATGTGGGGCCAAAACTTCAACATGACCTTCTAGATATTTTATAACGTTGGTCTTTTTATCTGATTGCAATTGCTGTGAATATTGAAAAAAAGTTTAACCTTGGGTCTGTTCCAGAATATCAGAGAAATCTTTTGAGGTTCTTTTGCAAAGATAGTTTTAATAATACAATGGAATGTACAAATAAGAGACCAGTCTTTGGTAGACCAAGCACCACACATTCCTGCGTTGCTGCCGGTCAATAGAATTTCCAGAGGCTTGTTGTTTCCAAGTATAATCTTGACGTTATAAATAATGATATTTATGTTGATGATCTTGAGTAGGAGCTAACTTTGAGGAGAATGCTGAATGTTTGGTTCATGAATTGAACAAGTTTAATTGAAAGGGGAACTTAAAATTTAAAAAAATTGTATTAACGTTCCTTCTGCTGTTGAGACTTCAGATGAAAAGTTATTGAATAATGAGAAAAGGGAGCCAGTTAGTTTTAAAAAAAACTATTGAATATATGTATTTGAGTGAATTTATTGAAAGTTAATACTTATCCTACAAAACGTATTGTTTTGTCTGACTCAGCTAAATGTTTTGATCCTCAGGGTAAGATTTCTCCCATAAAATTAGAATTATGTAATATTTTCTGGTAAAAATGCATTTACAAAAATATAATTAAACGTTACGCTATAAATTCTTTTTCACCAGATTAAGGCTTACAAACATAAAATAATGATTATCTAATCTTATAATATTAGTAGTTAAGACCAATAAAATACAAACATATTACATTGAGAACAAATTTGTTTCTAAACTAAAAACTAGCTGTTTTCTTTCTTTGTTTTTTTCCCCATACTAAAAAGTTTGAGTATTTTCTGCGAAGTCCGAAAAGGTCTTGATGCATTTGATGAATGATATCTGGGACCCAGTCCCAAGCACCCTCAAGCATCCTTAGGATCTTCAATTCGAACGCTCCAAATCTTGCCACCGCCGAAATTAAAATAGCACGAATATTCTCCGCAGCCACAGATTCTCCTACAGTTATATTCTTTGCTAGGTAGCTCTTAACATTTAATAAAGCATTCCCTAACGACCAAGCTTTAGGAGTACTTTCTTTAATTTTTAATGAGACGCTGAATATAATTGTCGTCATAATTATATTAAAGTCATTGCCCTCAAGACCCCTCAGGTTTAAACCAATAAATGATCTGAGAATATATAATTGTGGACATTTCGAAAAAGCGTGTCTAAAAATTGTTGAAGAACTTAACACAATCTTTACATGGAGCTAAGATCAAAATTCCTGGGGTAATTTGAAATTGAGCTGTGAATTTTCTTCCATTTTCTTCTATTCTGGAAGTCGAAGTCATAATCATATGTATTCAGTTAAGAGATAAATTTAATTCCATCAAACCTTGACAACGTCGGATAGATGAAAAAGTATCTCACTCAATAAAAGAAGTCCAGAAGCAGAAATTTGGGGTTCTTGAAGAAATAAAATGTTGGAATATGACAATATTCTTAGGAATTAATAACCGATGTACCCCTATTGACAAATTGAAGGCCCAAGATTGGAAAAGAAAGAGCATACAGTTTGTTGGCACTCCAAAATCAATCAGTCATCGGAGACTCTTGTTACCAAAGGCTAGATGTGGACTAGGAATTATGGATCTAGAGTTGCACTGGGAAATTTTGATTTTCTCTTGGTACAAGAGAGTGCATTTTGTAGATTATCCTTGGAAAACACTCTACATGGAAGCATGGAGAGGGACCATCACGAATACGCCGACATCATCTCCATGGAAAGAATTAAAGCCATCCAACGACATCCTCAAGGTGTATTGGAGGTCAGTGGCGGAGAATGGCCCTCTAGTGGGAAACCCAGAGGTAAAAATAGGTTGTCCTAATAAGATCAGAGATGAGCTGTGCCTTAACACTATAAATGATGTAATTGCCAAGGATATAATCAACCATCCGATCGTGTGTATGCTACACGATTCCCTACTAAGGTCCTTCAAGACAACCAAAAAAAACACTTCATGAAACGGAAGCACTAAATATTAGTAACAAAGAAATTAAGGAGGGAGTGAGAAAAAGACAGCCTCCAAACGATCTCTGCAACACTTAAAAATGCAAAATAAAGGATAAAATGATCCAGGAACAATATGTGAGGTCATTATTCGATCCATATCTCACTCCTTAACAGAAACACCCACAGTAGGTAGTGAACTCACTACCTAGGGAGAGGGCCCACTCAAGGGCAAAAAATTTATTGATTCAACGACATGGCTCTTACGTTCAGAATTGGATCTAAATCCACTGCAAAATTGAAAAACATCATTGCAAGGTCCAATTATGAAAACATTAAACTTTTTATCATGCGTGTTGTGATTATATATTTAATTAGATATTTTTTACTAATCTGTCAGATGCTATTTTTTTTTTTATTATTATATATTATAGGTGGGGTTGTTGTTGTTGCTTTTTCTCGCCTCCCTTTTTTTCGTTTTCTTTTTAAGATTGTTTTGTTTCAAAAAAAAAAAATGTTTCTATAGTTAAAAAAAAAAAACTTATACCCATATATATGTGATCTTTAAAAACTTATTTAGATTTACATATTTTGTCTGTAATTAACTTTTTAGGAAATATATCTTTCTATTCGAAATAAAATAAATAAATAAAAACTTAACACAATCTTTACATGGAGCTAAGATCAAAATTCCTGTGGCAATTTGAAATTGAGCTGTGAATTTTCTTCCATCAGCTATTCTGGAAGTCGAAGACATAATCATATGTATTCAGTTACTAGATAGATTTAATTCCATCAAACCTTGACAACGACGGGTCCTCTTCTGTATTATATAAATTCATTTTCGAATGCCAAGAAGCAGGCACATTGAGTGGCCTAGACATGTCTAATGAGAGAAAAAGTAAACTTCCTGGTCAAAAACAACAATTTTTTTTTATTATTATTTGTGACGCGTCCAAACAATGATGGGGTACATTGTTGTACATAAGATATGTTTTTATTTTGATGGTTAGATCAAAATTCATCTTTTGATATCGTGTACTAAAGTCAAGCCTTTAGAGGATATGTCAATTCCACGAATTGTGCTGGAGGCCACGTTATTAGCAAAGCGCATGGTTGCCCATTTTATTTCTACTACTGCAGTTTTGATATCAAAAATCCTCGCTCGGATGGATTCCATGGTGGTGTGGTATTAGCTACAAAAGGAACCATGTATTTGGAAAACATATGTCACTAATAGAACTCAGCAGATAAAGGATAATATGCCAAGCGTTTTGTGGTTACACGTTTCTGGTCAAGAAAATTCTGCCAATTTGGCAAGTCGTGGAATGAGTGCTGTGGAATTTGTAAAAAGTTGCATTTGGTTTGATGGACGAAATTGGTTATGTTAACATCAAAATATATGGCCCAAGTTTATTCCAGGCTTGTATGATACATCTAGTAATATTTTTAGAAAAAATGTTTTACGATGTACAATAAGTGACGACAGTGATGCAATAGGGCTGTTAATAAAATACTTTTCTACATATAGTTAGCTTAGGATATGTGTTGCATGGACCCTACCTTTTATTGAGTTGAAATTTAGAAGACAAGAAGTTGATGGGCCAGTGACGGCATTTGAATTACAATACAAAAAGCATATTATACAGGCAATTTAGCAATGTAAAGCTTGCGTATGAGCAGTTAGACATATGTGTAATTAAGATTGAGCCGAGCCTGTAATAAATATTAGACCAACCCTTTAATGCTAATGAGATTCATCATTGTCGATCTTCAAGATAGTTTTTGATAAGAAGTCTACGCTCCAAACAATAGATGCAGAAAAATTAAAACTATATTCGAACCTATTTGGAAACAATGGATGAGAGAGTATATTCAAAATCAGCAGAGGAGGTTGAAGTGGAGAAGTCCACGAAGAAATCTTCGAGTAGATGTTGTAATGGCAGTGGTAGATGAAGTATTAGGGTAACCAGAGTGACCTCTAGGGATAGTTATTAGTGTTAATGAGGGTAAGGATGGGCTTTTTAGAAGCGTTCTTATACTAGTCTCTAATGGTCGAACATTTACATTTGTCGCATTGGTTATGCCTTCCAAATTAATATTGATTTGATGAATCGGTAATTGATATGCATATTTTAATTCAGCAATTCATAGGGACAAGTGGCAATTATTATTATGCAATTCTCTTTACGTATTACCTGTATGCTTGTATTTGTATATTTGTAATTTCTTATTAAAGCATTGTAAGTTGTCGTCTTAAACATAAAAAGTAGAGTCATTGTATTAATATAATAGAAGTAATAAAAACACGTTGTTGTCGCGTATAATTAAATATATCTGTGTTTAATTACTTTGTGCCATATTGTCGGGTGTTGCTTTATGTGGAAGCAACAACAATAACAATAGTTATGAAAGAAAATGATATGATTTACAGCGAAAAAAATGATTACACTATTATTAACAAAAAAATAAAATACACTATAAAATTAGTTTTCATCTAATATCTCAAATAAAAGCTGATAAAAATGATTGATTTTTAATAATATTAATCTTTATTTTTACCTACCAACAGCTTTTATTATTCTTGAAAAAAACTTTGTTAGAAAATGTATGTTCTATTTTACATTTAGGTCTGATTTAAATTACATTTTCTTATAATGTGCAGAGTATCTTGCAGGAGATGTAATTAAAAATTTCCTCAGAGAGTGAAAGCTTATTGGACACCCAGAAGTGAGGCCGCTAGCTATGTATGCTTTAGCACTAGAAAATCAGACAGCCCTAATTTTTGGGATCGCCTTTTCCTGCTCTTTGGCATCCAAAAAGAAGTCAAACGAGTACTGAGGAAGGTAGTTACTCAAACGAAAAATATCAATATTCCAGTCGAAGAAATATCGAAGACCAGATAATGCATCTTGCAAATCCATGGATGACTGAGTTAAAATTATTTCTTTCCAGAGTCCTTACAGGAAGAGTTGAAGTAAGTAGGTATAGCCCATCAAAATTTGGAACTGAGTCGTAAATTTCATATCCTCCTTTACAAAAGTGAGTGACTCCATTCTTCCCTTTTTCCCTTGTTACGGCAGGTCTAGAAGACATAATGTTCAGATGACTTTCATAATTTAGAAAAAAATTATTAATTTTTTCTAATTGATTTTTATTTTAAAAAATAAGTTTGTATAATTTTGTACCACAATGCCCCCCCTCCTAAAAAAATTGTGTCTTAGGTCAGAATTGGGTCTGTTCAGTAATTACTTCTTTCTCTCATAACGTTACCAAGGAGCAATTCTTCAGAAAATAGCCTCTATTATACAAAAAATATCAAAAAAAGAATGACCTGCAATAATTAATATGTGTTTAGGAATAAATATCCATGAATTTTAAATTCGGAAATACTGGATTTTACCTGGTTCATGATTGTTTTAATCTTTTCAGTTTTAATAATCTTTGTATAATTGTGTCTAAGAAATTGTATGTAAATTATTTATTGCTAGAATAATAATAAAAGTTGTGCCTTATGAAGTTAGTATCATTTATGAAGTTTGGTATCATTCTTAGTTTGTCATAAATGCATTTCGAACTTAAATTTTATTTATCAATAGTGTTTTATATGCATTTTAATATTTTTTTAATTTTTAAATTATATTATTTTTCTTTTCTTGGGCTATGTTTCTTATACTCAAAACATAGCCAAAAATTAATACAAAATTTTTATTTTTCACCTATTTTTAATTCTTGAGATAAAGAGCTGAAGTGGTTATTCCACAAAAGTGATAGAACACATCTCGTAGATACTTTTTAGATATCTATAATGTATTTGTTATAAAGGAATAAAAAATCCAAGATTATCATTAAAAAAGCTAATTTTTCAAATAATTTTGCTATATGTAGCATAAAGTGCGATAAAAGGTTATGTCTTCTGATGTGAAAGTCGTTTTAATCTAACACTTCTTTATCAAAAAAGTAAAAAGAAAATAAATAAATTTTGAATAATCTAGGGATTTTCGACCAACTCTACCTGTTATAGGTATATACCAAGTTGTACATCTATAGATGAAAAGCAATATAATTATAAAATAATTAGTTTTATGATGATAGTTCCAAAAATTAACTTTGAAAACTAAAATAGAGGTTTATAATTAAAATTTGATGCATCAACATAATTTTTACAAAAAAGTGATCGGTGTTTTAAAAAAATGTAAATTTTTAATTCAAGTTTTATTCAAGTTGGAGAGATATTATATTAGCAAAGGTGAAAATTCAGTGTGGAATGGGCATGTTAAAAAAAAGAAACCGAAAATCAACATGTTCCTTAACAATTTGAAGAAAGTTTTTGGGGAGAGAAAAAATAATGCTCATGACGTTTCATTAGATCAGCTACAATCAGCTGTGGCAAGAGAGGAAGGAAAAAAGGACAATGACATTACTAGTATTACTCCAATGTCGATGCCCAATTCTACTCAATGTCCAACAAGCACCTACTCCACAATAAATCCTCAGGGTTTTGCTCCGTCATTTATAAGCAGACAAGAACATTCAAACATGTTTAGAATATAATTTAATCTATTTAGGAAAGGATGTTCACTACTCAGGAATTAAATAATAATGACAACTACTAAGGAACAAAAAATTCCTTCTTTATACTTCCAATTACAACTTAACTGCTCATCTAAAAACACACCGGATTTACATCTATGCATATTACTATATTATTAGTCGTCACTAAAGGACTCAAGGAAAAGAGCGGACACGCAGTACGAGAAAATTATTTTTTTATTCTCGTTGATCATTAGCTTAAAATAGTCAGCTGCCATAATACTTATTTGAAAGGTTATTAGAACAAGGTTAGGTATCAAGAAAATTGTAGGCCAACGCAGCAGATTTATTTCATAATTATATTTCTTTCCATTTCTCCTGACGTCATTACGACCCTTGCTAGAGTAAATGTAATAGATAAAAAGTAAAGAATACATTTCAAAAGTTATTGAAAGAAGTGGTTGATGGACATTAAACGCATTTAAACGTATACAACTTCATAATAGTGAATATATTAAAATTAAATATATCAATTTGTTAATGACTCCTTATTGAATACTAATATTTTATCCTCATTTTATTATAATACGTTATTATCTGTTGCTATATTATTGACAAGTGATAATTTATTACTTTTACATTACACATACATAATTGTATATATATATATATTGTATTAATTGACTGTCACAAAAGATGACACTTTTCTTAAGCAATGTAATTGGGTATTTTGTTGAACATCATATGAATGTTCTTTACTCCAATCCAGAATGTTTATATATATTTTTTTTTTTGAAGTTGTAAACGTATTAGTAAAATTATAATGCTAAATATCTTCTTTTTATGACTCAAAAGAATCTGTGAACTCAGAAATACATTAACATACCTAAATTTGCATCCTTTAATTGGGCCTTTTATTTTCTTTTTCTTTTTATGAATCACCAGATTGTTTTGACATTAATATCAAACTTTGTGGCCTAATTAATTATCTGATATATTTCTATTTCAAACATTTTTTTTACGATGTTAATGGTATCATTTTTGAATAATCGAATTCCACATGGAAAGAAATCGAGTTTTTGGCTTAGAGCTGATAACTTTCATATTTCTTATATTGTCTCTTTAAAACTAATTATACCTATTGTACAGTAAAACTTTACATATTTAAATGACTTATATTATTTTTTTCGTAAAAGATGTGTCTTGAGTCAATAATGACTACTAAACAAAAGAAGTATACTTTGTTTTTTTATTCATTCCTTACAATTAACAAGTCCATATTTTTATAGTCGCTGAATAATTATTTGGACTAAGATTATGTCTTCAATTTTTTTTTTTTTTTCAGTTTCCTATGATGTCTTAAAATTATTCATCTATGGAACAGGAAACAGTGTACCAATTAACACTAGAACATCAAGTTCGTTGATAACTCTGGGAATAATGAAGTGATTCCCAAAAGATTTTTTTAATTATCAGCAAGATGTTTTTGTTTTAGATAGTTCTTTACATTTTTTCTTGAATTACTAGTAATTTTTCGGTTTTATTACATAAATGATTGCCTAAATTGGGGAAAGTAATGACTAGTACTTAGTATCCTAGTACTTAATATATGTATTAAAAACTTGAGCTTAAATCATCTATATATTTATATCATTTATGTAAAATGTGAATATGAAAAAGATTAAACAATGCTTTATTCATTCGAATTATATATGGATTCCATTTCTATATAACGTCACCTTTTTGTATCTCAAAATAATAATGGTCTGGAGAACAAGTAAGTTCTTATTTTTTGCTTTATTTTAATAATTTATAAGAAGTGTTACAATCATACGATTTAGGCCAAGTATGCTCTGTTCTGTTTGATAACTTCTTGCCAACGAGAATCCAACTGTAATTCCTTTCTCGTAGAAGCCCTTGTCCCTATTGGCAAAAAACTTGGACAAATCAATTTTCACAGACATTCGGTTGAGACAAAATTTGTACCAGCAAGCACGTTGGCCATAGAAAGGAACAGGTAGTAGTCCATTGTTGCCAGGTCTGGACTGTAAGTTGGATGCATAAGAACTTCCAATACGAGCTCCTGGAGCTTTTGGCGCGTCATCAAAGATGTTTGCAGCCTGGAGTTATCTTGATTATGTCTTGTTGTCTCCAATTCACCAATGCTGGCCGCTTCTGTTTAATCGCCAGCTTCAAACGGTGGATTTATTCACACTAGATAGTAGATATGAGGGGGGGAATGCTAGAAAGCACTACAGTGAAACACAAACCGAAAGAGTATGGACCACCACATACGTTCCTAATTTGTTTGGTCGCAATCAACGCGTGTTTCCCTTTAAAATAAAATAAAATATGGAGAATTTCTTCCTTTGAGACTTCTATACTCAACGTACGATAATTCACGACTGAACGGGCCAAGCGTAATACTCTCTAAAAAGCGTTTATATATACACCCACAATCCACATATTTACAAGGCCTTATCGTATGATCTGATGTGCCCAATAATAAACAAAATGTACATAGTTAAAAAAGGGTGAAGAAATCAGAAATTACATTTTCTCCAAATTAATATAATGTATCCTAGTTATATTTGATACAAAATTAAATTATATAATTTAATTTTAACCATTGAATATTTTTTGAGTTTATATTCAACCACTATCAATCAAATAGTTTATTAAAAGGATAAAAAATTCGAAAGATATGTAAAAACTTTCAAAACGTAGTAATTGACATTTGTTTGTTCCATTGATTTCTTATTTATTAACGCTATATTTAGGTTTTTTAATTATAATAAATTGTTATATTCATGTATTTGGGTCCCAATAACGTCATCGCTTATGTTAGTAAATTTTCAGTGAAAACTTAAAAAATTTGCTGACTAAACTTATTATAGTAAAATTGGGTCTTTGAGGGATTTTATTTACTATTTTGTGGGCTTAATTTGATTATTAATTTGCCAGTAATTACAATATATGTTTTATAATAGTAATGTGAAATGTGTAGTGCAGTCTACTAAAAAAATAGATCAGCTACATTGAAAAAGTTGCTAAGAAACTCGTAGATATAAATGTTTACCTTTCCAAAAGTCATAAATAGAAGGAAGTTGTAGATCAATGGCATCAAATTGCAAATTGGAGCAAAGGCTGAAGAGTTGTTCAAGTAATATAATCAACTATTTTTTTTACTATACGAAGGATATAAAAATTAAATTAATGGTTATCTAAAGGATGTTTTATGTATATTCTAATTTTTTATACTTAAATTATTTGCTTTAGACTCACATAGAAGAATCAATTTTTCTGAAGAAGGACGGTGACGTTTGGTACAAAACGTAATTCCTACTTTATTGGAACATTCTAAGATAATAAAAAAAAATATCTCGTTTATCCGAAACTTTTTATTTGGGAATCTATCTCATGTATTCAAATGTTCATTTGCCAAGAGGAATCACCTATTCGTCTCCTTGCCTAAGTCTTCTAGCTTCATAAGAAATATTTTTTAAATGAGTTTCAACTAGCTCTTATCCTCATTTAGAAGTTAATTTCAAAGAAGTTCCGCCCACAGAATCTGTTTCTTTTTTAACCAAAGACTTAATCACGAAGATGACGAAAAGCTCGCATAGTTTTGGATCAGGATTTTTCAAGAGAAAATTAATTTTTAATTACTCCTTGAACGTAGTCACGGATGATTAATTTAAATAGAGTTATTTGCACGACATTCTTTTCTAAAAGCTTTGAGGAAATATACAATTTTTTTTTTTTTTCATGTTAAGATATTTTTTTTAGAAATGATTACTTTCTAGCTCTTCAATAAAGGCAACAACTGTAGACGAAGAGCTATCAATATTTTTTCATTATACGATATAGAAATCTAAATGTTAGGTTTATCGGAGCCTTCTGATCCCTGCTACAATGCAAGGGAATATCGATATTTTAATAACATATCGTTAATTTCAAAGTATTTTTAATTTGATACTCTTGATTTGTAATTTGTATTAGTTTGACAATTATTTTTTTCTTCATATAATGTGATTATTTCATACATATATAAAAATTTAATTTTGTATTTTGAAATCCATATAAACTTATTGATTAACCCTATATTTTTTCCGTTGAGTTAGAATTACAGTAATTTGTTTTAGAATCCATTGGCTTTACTATCAAATTGACATAAAACTTGATTTAGGTTTTTCAGTTGTTTAAACTTAGTATCAAGAAGTTTTGTACAGTTTTGAGCAAAGCTAAATTAAGTCTTTGTATCTAAGTATCTTTGTACAAATAAACCATAAAATGTTAATTATAAACAAATTGATAATGACATGTTTAAAGGATCTCTTGGATACAAACGACCTCTTAATTACCTGATTGGCAATGAATAATACATCAGGATGTTTATTAAAAGAATATTCAATATTCCAAATAAGTTTGAAGCCAAATCTTTACTCTGGATTAGCATAAGAAAGACTGGTGATAACTTCACCCATAATAGTAAGATTATCTTTAGATATCTCTATTTGTTAGTCTTATGAGAAAGAGATATGAAAGTCTTTTTTTCCTAAACTAGGTACGTTTTTAACTTGTATCCAACTATTTGAACATTTTTTTACAAATTAAACCTTTAGTTAAGTATTTCCCATTTTATGATTTCAACATACTTTTGAGAAATAATTTTTTTCCATAGGAAAAAAAATTATTAAACTTGTACTTAATCCAAATACCTTTAACAAAAATTGTATATTTAATCTAAGATAATATTATTAAATATAGCATATAATGTAGATATTATTTTAATGAAATAAATATTAGTGAAGTATTTGAAATTTATCGTTATTTCATTAATGAAAGTTATCCAAACTATTTTTATAATTGGATGGGGTTAAAATCTTGAGTAAACAAGAACTTTACATTTTTATTAATAGGATTTTTTTTTCCTAAACTGAGGTTTTATTAACTTAAAAAGTAATGCATTTTTGAAGGTACTTTTTTTTTTTTTTGAAAAATTATAAGTGCATGTTTTTTCTTACATTAAAAATCAGATTCTAATAACAGTAAAGCCTAGGATTTGAAAATTATCTTCGGTAAATAAATAAAAAATTGTTTTTTCAATATTTCCTACTTATAATCGATTTTTTATGTAGTTCAGAAAAAAACCATAAATATTGAAAACTAGGGACCTTTTTCCATCATTTTAATCTATATTTTTAATTTGCTTCTTGTTGAAAAATAATGCAAAGTCTTTGATATAAACTAAGATATTTATTGTTCATATGATGTAAAAACTATTACATATATAATAATCATTAAAACTTAGAATCAAATAAACAGCTAAAAAATTGCTACATAGTGTTATTGTAGGGCACAAAAAATTTTGTGATCTCAGACTTCACTGAATATTAAACTGAATAATTAGCTTTTAAAACATATATTTATAACAATACTTTATTATAATAGCAACATTTTCTATTATACAACAATCTTTTTTGTAAGCTGTATCATCTTTTAGTTAAATAAAATTGGTTTATACACTAGATTGTTCTCATAGGATTAAAAGATGCAATAACTGACAAATTTTTAAAAAAATTTTAAATTTTTAAAAATGGACATTTTTTTTTTTAGTTCATCTTTCAAACACAAGAAAATATGATAAAATGTGTTTTATAACTTTCTTTACATAAGTAAAATACCTTAAAAAGGTATTAAAAATTATTATCTTCTTAAATTAGTTGCTTTGATTTTAAAAGGAGTTAAAAGTAAGGATTTCTTATTTATCTAATATTCACAACACGCATTATTGATCTTTTTTTCTTTTAATAAAACCGCAGGGTCATTCCAAGTCAAGTCTACACACTTTATTGCAATTTACGACATGATCATCACCTACTTTGATGATTTTTGGTGAGCTGGCTTTTCTATATTAATTAAGAGAGCGTGTGAAATATTAGGGTTCTGTAACTCACCTGGGCCGTTCTAGGCCGCTCAAATTTGGGCATAATGTGTTGGAGCAGTGTTATTCAAAAGTGCATAATTACTCTCATAGTTTCTCTATTTTAACAAAAATTACATCAAAAGACGCTCAAGAACTTCAACTATAATTTATATCAAATCATAATCTTATTTGAATCAAAAATAAAAGCTTTGGGCTCTGTTGCGTCCTTCAAAATGAAGCATCTGCCAAGCATCCAACCCAATTTTGTTTTAAATTTGGTAGAAGATGTATCAATAAACCTTGTCAATCATATCCAAAATTTAGAGTGGGATCTTAATGGGATCACTTCCAACAAGAGTATTAGTTAGAGGTTGTTGAGCTGCATTTATAGTGCATTAGTATTATTTTTCTATATTTAAACTCGTATGTTATATAATATATATTTTTTGTGCTGATTAATAAAATGAATTAGGTTTCTTATTTAGATAAGTATAATAAAGCTGAAAATGTAGATATTTTATTAAATAACAATTAAAATAGCATTATGATAGAGTCAATAATTTTCATTGTCAACTTAAATTATATAACAGATTCAACTTTTGACTCCTCTGATTCACTATACATGCAAACTCTAAGTGATTTGTCTAATTCGATAATAAATTAATTATGTTTTTGTTTAACATAAATGGTTTTTAAAAAACTTAACCTCTTTTAAAATAGTCTTTTCTTTTTGATTATCTTCTTTGGTGCAAAAATTTATCTTCATATTTTTTATAATTTTCCGTGAATATTCTAATAAAGCATTTGGCTTTGTTATTTGATTTTTATAAGGGCATCGTAGGCTCTCTTTCGTAGCTTCTCTATTAACAATACCATCTGTAAGGCAAACATTAGGCATTTGAGGTGGATGAATATACATATTGGGAATAAACTCCAAAACTACTGGATGAGATGGTTGATTTATTGCATCTGAATCCCATGGGACACTACATTGATCTTAGTTGTAAAAAAATTATAATTGGCAATATGAGAAGTCTTTTATATTTTTTAAAGCTGGTATCCTTATTATTTAATTATTGAGAAGAGAGAATCTAAATGTAAGTTTAATTAATCAAAAAAGCGTCTGTTCTTGAAAAGGAAGAGTAATTCAGAAGATATGTTGGGGAATTATTAGTGAACAATTATTTAATTATAATTACAATATTGTAATTGGCTATCTACCAAAATTATTTTGAGCCTCTTTTATTTTTTTATTTTTATTTTTTTTTGAGGAACGGTTGCAAGAAAAAAAAAAGAACCATGTGTCGTCCATATGTCACACTTTTTTTCAGTTAAACTCCAAATTGGCCGTTTCTACAGTGCTAAAAATTTGTGTTTGGAGTACTATGGTTGTCGAAAGACTATTGTAGCTATATTTTCAATTATTCATATATTTGTATTTTATCCTTAAAGATGTGAAATAAATACCGGTTACCTTTAAGTATGTATTAATTAATTCATTATCATCTCCTTGGTTTGAATAAATTTCATTCATAAGGTTGATTTTTTTTATTGACAACATTCTATTGTACTTAGAGAATGTAAAGTATATTATCAATATATTTAAAATTACTATTAAAACAATTTATCTACGAATATTTCGATTTTTTATCAGAACTTAATGCACTATTTATGTAGCGTTTAGTCCTTCATTTTTTTATTATGTGTAATAATCTCATCTGGTACATCTTTCATTTCCACTTTTCTAAAATCATCTATTTCAATCTTATTGATGATATACAGCGGCAAGAGCCAATGGGTCCTCATTTAGTCAATATTTTTTAACGAGAAAGTATTTATTTTATCCTTGGAGCTAAAGGATAATAATTCTAGTGAAGTCCATATTGGTCTATTAAATGGGTTTGTTCAAATTTGTAATGAAATAATATATATATATTTCAAAGAACATATATAATTTGGAATTTACGAAGTTTTAATTTAAATAAATTTATGGTAAACATGGAATGAAGTGGTAACATAATACCTCTGATACTTTCCCTCCAAATCCAAACTTGAATACCAGATCAATGGCAATATTAAAATTGTCCAAGAGGGAAAATTGCCCTAGGCGGAACGAATAAAATTTTATCCAATTATGGATTTAGAAAAAAAAAAAAAAAATTAAGGATATGTTGTCGTTTTTTATAGACAAATATACCTTTGTTAAAAAAAATTCTTATGTTCCGAAGCCCTCTTGGTATTGAATTTTCTGCGTTGTCCAAAAAAATTTCTACATAGTTTAGTACTGGGAAATTGTATCCATCATAGAGATTTGCTTTTTTTACTATTAAATAGTTTGGTTTTCATATGGGATTCCGTTCGAAAAACCACATGTTGGTAATTTCAAATCAAACTATATATTTTTTATTTCCAAAACCTCTTTTTTTAAATAGCATTACTTTGATTTTTCAAAAAGCTTCCTAAATACACTTAAGTACTTTAAAGTTTCTGAATAAGCTCTAAATCATCCCACAGGGAATTATTATTATTTTTAAGCTTACATCTATTTGTTAAAATCTACTTGTTTTGAGGAAAATTTTAAATAATTACTTTCACAATTTTTTTGCAACCCAGACAATTTTGAATAAAGTAGGCTTTGGAAAAAAAGAATAATTGAGACACAGGTAAATTCAGCTTTACTATTTTTCATTCTACACATTTTATTACAATCTTCTTTATACAATAAAATAAAGGTGAGATGGTTTTCGTCAAAGGTTAAAGAGAAATATGAATTTTATGATGCTCTTATATATACAATCAAACGCTCATATTCAAAAGGGGAAAAAAATGTAATATTGGTATTAATATTGTCAAAACGATATAGACAAGCAAACAATTATAAAAGCCGAAAGCCATACTATGAAGTATTAACTCAATTGCATGCTTTACTGTTGTTGTTCAAGATATTTGATTTATAATTAAAAAAGTTACAAATTTCGGTAAATAATAAAATATTTTTTGGGGTGCTTGTTTCTAGTTTTTGATGATATTTTCATCAATTCATTAAATACACATTATAGAATTAATTTGTAATGGTATTGAAATAAAACGCCGTACTTTTTTCGAAAAACTAAATTGTATAAGTAGAGGTGAAATGTTTGATTTGTTATAGTTCATTAAGAAAATTGACACAAATTTTTTAGTTTTTTTTAATGTTCCTTAAATTGGTCAGATGGATTTAAACTGTTGAAGTAAAATTAAACATTGCAGTATTACAATGACTCATTCTGACCAAGAAATCGTCAATAAAATCCATATACATGAAGTATTTTTCCTTTTCCAGGATCGACCCGGGCGCAAACCTACGCACATGGAGTAATGAGATTAATTTTCCTGTGAAGGTTATCAATTGAGGGGCGTTTTTCCATTGCAACAATTTAGTTACTTTTATATGTTGGTAGATAATATAAATATATAAAGGTAATGGCTCTAAGACATTATGTAAATTTATCCACACAACAATAAGGATTAATAATGTAAAGAGGATATTGATTATCGTTGTATGTAGACATAACAATTGGTAGTTATTATGGTCATAAATTGGATCGTTCACCTGTTAATAGAAAGTATTATTGTTCTTAGCATGGAACTATTTTTTTTTATCATCTACAAAAATACTTATATGGATTGTATTTGTAAATATCATTGATAAGAAAACAAGATCAAGAAAACAGGAGTAAAATTTGATTTGTGGGACTGTATTTGGTTCTTAAAAAAGAAAAATATTAACTCTAAAAACATCTGGTAATTTTTGAAAGACTTATTGTTTTTATAAATGTAAGCTGTCAATCCTTAAATTGCACTTTTCAGAATTTAATAATAGCATATCAAATATAAGCATATACCTAAATAAAATAATATCACATTTTGCAAAGAACTTATTTTTACTGCGGTTTACTGATTGCTTAACATAACAGTGAAAAAACCAAAAAAAAAAAGTCTAAATAATCAAATATATGTAATAAACTAAAAGGAAATGCATAAATAGTGTATAAAATATCTTTAATGTTCTAAATTGAATATATTTTGTCCAATAAATACTTCATAAATTCTATTATTTTGATACATTTTTAATTATTTTTTGAATAAAATAATATATAATACGTTCTAAATACTGTTATGGGAAACATAGAATTATAGTTGGTGAATAATTTATTTGTGTGGAGATACAATTTCCTCACGAGGGAAATATTACAATTAGTGAAAACCCAATTAGTAATTAAGTCGAGGATATTAGTGGGATAGAGATAAGGGATTTCTTTGTTTTCTACATTAAGGATATACTAAAATCAACAAAAAAAAATCTTCGAGTCGGAGACGAAGTGGAGTTGACTTGAGTAGAAATTAAATCGACGGTTTCAATGTAGGAGCAAGATATATAGCGATGATGTATTTTTGAGCTTATGGACGATGATCCACGAAGTAGAAGTCGCTGCCACAGACCTTGTAGAATGAGCGATCTTCTATTAAAGTTGATGATATTGATGATATCCATTAGGTTACATATGAGAACTTCCTCCTGGGGGTCAGATCCCTCAAGATAAGGATAAAAGTAGGAGGAGTGGGGCTAAGATATCCAAATAAAAATATATGATGAAGATTCATTTATCCGAATGTTTCTTAGAAAAAGATCCTTCTAAATCAACAACAACACTTAAATTAATAAATCAGAACGACCGAACCGCCTGGGAATAATTGACACACAGTTCAAACTCTTCTATTTTTTCGTCTTTCATTTGTATCTTTCAGCGTATGTAACATAGTCTACCTTCTCTTCCTTATTGTTTAAGTATTCATCGCTTAAAATTAAAAGGGTAAATATGCTAAAACAATTCCATTCAAAAAGTTCTAAAAAAAAAAAAACAACAGATTTGATACGAAAAAGTACGTTAGGGTATTATATTGTCCTATATTATATTTTCAACTCTTTCATTGATTTATGGTTTAGAAAGGAATACAGTTAACTCTTGTATAATAATTGCTTTGAGAAGATATTTCATAAGGAATGTATAATGTTATGTTCTTCCGTGGAATTTTGAAGCATTAAATAAGGTATTGGATACTTCGAGCTCTTCAGTTGAACATTTAACATTCTAAATAGCTACCCATATGGAAAGGTTGACCTTGCACTAGTATAATTAAGACTAAATTAGTTGAATAAATGTATTCTGTATTGTATTTAAATGAAGTGGGGAACTCATCGACTACTTTAAAAGAAAAAAGTTTGGAATTTAGAACGTGGTCGACGATTTTGCTCTGAATGTATAAAAAACTTTTAGAAAACGTCGCCTTTGTACTTTATTTATGTAGGTTGACAACACATTGATGAATACATTATTTATATTTCTTTGGTAGGAACTGCAACAATAGGAACATCCGCATGAATATATTCACGAAACCTAACCTTTTTATCATATTTAAATTTCTAAATAAACATTATAAACTGAATTGACCCAAAATAAATCAAAATCGATCTTTTTTAATTGAAATATAAGGTATATTCTATAAGTTCAGCTTTGAGATAAAACATTTGAATAAAAAATAAAAAAAGATATGAGCATCCAAGTAAGGTCCTTCATTTTACTCGCTTTTTTGGTGGTTATATACATTTTTTATTAATTGTAATCAAGATAACGTAATAAATAATTATTTTTTTAAATGCTGAAATGTTTTCATGAATTTATTATTTGCTTTGATTTTCATATATATCGTTTTTTCATGGTACTGAATCTTAGTTATATCCTAAATACTTGATTTTTTTAAAAAGGCTTTAAAGGCAAAAAATTCATAGATTGTTCCAAGACCTTCATTTTATTGCATAGCGTAATTTGTCTGGTTTAATTTAAATAGATTTTTTTACATTAATGTGTCTACATTTTTGAGTAATTTTGTTCAAATTTACATGTACTCCAGCTAATAATTCCTTCACTTAAAAACATTTTTAATATCATCCAAGATTTCTTAAAAGATACTTCGATACAATCATCACAATTTAGATTTACAAAATCTTATGTACATCATTAATCTCATTGAGAATGAACTTATGTTTTTATTAATCTATATAATATTTTCTTCTCTAAAAACAGAAACAATTTCCAACCCACAGTTTTCTAATGTATTGTATTTATAAACTGTATTAGAGAGGAGTTTGTTTTTAAACTTTTAATTTTTAACCAGTGTAAAAAAATTATAAAATAATGTAAATATGAAAATAGTAGTAAGATAGAAAAATGAAACTTTAAGTAGATGCTTTTTCCACTATGAAAATAAAGATATTATTTTATGTCTATTTTCGAGAATATAAAAACATATTTGAAAATGTTTTATATCAAACTGTATTTAAAATTACATTTCATTCTCTATAGGGAATGAGCAGAGTTTACAAATATTAGTTTGTAAATAAGGCGGTAGAGAGTGGCGCCGTATTGCGAACAAATAATAAAAATTCCTGTATGATAATTATCATTATCCCATAGAGGATACAGCGGCACACTTAAGCAATCTATACTTATATTAGCCAAGACTACAGAAAGTAACACAACCCAGGGCATAATATATATTTCTTAGTTTGAGCATGCTTTGAATCCGGATTCTAAATAGCCAAATCAAGATCTAACACATTTATATAATTATTTAGTAAAGGATTAAAAATTCTTTTTTTAAGTTTTCTGCATCAAGTACGCTTACATATAATTTAGAGTAGTTCATATGTAAATTTTGAAAAAAATCAACCTTTACTTTTAACTGTATCATTGGTTAATTATTACACTGAACATTAAAAATTAATTAATAGGAGATTGGATAATAAATTCATTTCTTATCTCTCTATTGGAAGTTTTTATGACTTAACCAAACTCGTTTCTCATATATGTAGATGCACATTCGACATTACAACAAATATGAAGAAATTGGTAGATTGCCATGTTTTGCCGTACAATATATGTAATTGGAGTCAAGATATACCTATAAGATAAAAAAGATTGCCGAGTGCATTTAAAAATAATTTTTATTTGAGCATATTAATCGAAAGTAATAAGTCGAAAATCATAGCTTGATTCACATTCCAATTAGTATGTTCCAGGTACTTTATAAACCAAATGGTGGTCATTTCAGTTTTCTACGAAATTTGACTGACCTTGACTTCTTTAATACTATTATTAAGGACAACAGTAAATGATATTGGTATCTGCTTTTTCTTTTGGCGGATTAGTAATATAAAGGAGATTGTTGATGATAAGAAAACAAGATCTTTGGGGAACAACGACAAACATCCAAATGAAATGTTTGATGGGTTCTCCCTTCTTCTTTCGTTCTTTAAATAAACCGGTGACAGTGAATGTCATCAGACGCTTTGTGCCAAAAGGAACATCGAAGGTTATCGTATTTAGTCTTAGGTAATAAATCGATAAAACTGTCCAGCATGCGAAGTCAATTACAACTGATATCCATAGCTTCTAATTCAGGGATATACTACAGTATTATTTTTTTAAAGTGTTCAAAACGTTTGTTCTATAGAGAGGAGTATACAAGGGCTCCCCAAAAAATTGTTTGTCATGTATTTGTACTCGTATTATATCTTGATCTCATTACCTCCAGTATTTTTTCACCACCAATTTGAATGAAATGCTAAAAAATGGCAATTGAAAATAATACCAGTCTGAGAATTAAAAAGCTGAAGCAAATTGAGAAATTTAGAACTTCAAAGAATACTAAAATTATTCACAGGGGGAAAACTTTTACTAAGCTCGAAGATATTTTAAGGTGTTTCCAGGCAGATTTTCAATCTACGGTAGGAGGTCTAATTTTGCTAAGAAGGCAAGGTGTCTTTCAATTCATATTTTCTACTAATATTACTTCTAATAACATCAAGAAATATTACAAAGATAACAGGACAACCGATCTGATTGGAGGGGAAATGTTTACCACCTTTTGCTCTGAAATTACCCCTTATTGAATATGTATTGGAAGAACAATGGAGAAACATGCTAACCTACCGAGATCTATTACAAAGGGAATAACTGTTTCAATTCCTAAAAAGGGAGATAGAACTGATATTAGTCATTGTCGACCAATATAAATCCTAAATGAATCATATAGAATTACTTCAAATATATAACTGCCCATCAAAAGGGTTTTTGTAAGCATATGAAAATATCAGATGTTATAAGAAACATACAATGTGCAATGGACTCTGTGAATAAAAGGAAAAAGTTGTGGCTATGGTGGTTTCCGATTTTGGGACAGCATTAGATTCCATTCTTCGCGATTATATTTTTAAGGCAGTTAATCGTTTATTAACAAAGCGTTAATACAATCTAATTAAAGCCCTCCTTCTCAACGAAACATTTACTATTACGATAGAGGAAAAGGTGAGTGGTCTTTTAGGCAGAACGTAACTGCGGGAAAGAATATCCCTCAGCTCCTTTATTGTTTGTCATAGCCGTTGAAAAATTAGCATTAACCTTGATCTGTAAATATTATGGATTTGGGATTTATTTTACTGAGTCTAAACATATTATCGATTTTTATGCTGATTATTTCACACTGTATATAGGGACTAATTCTTAATTGCAGCTTGTACGAAGATTTGAAGCAGTGGTGTCTCACTTTTAGAAGTTTGAGATGGAATCTACGTTCAGCTTAAATGTAAAGAAGGTTATTGCCCTCCCTCTTGGGCTATGGTTTCCTGCAAATGATATGGGGATTGCCAGTTGCCATGTAACCAACAAGGTTGTTGTGCTTGGGATTAAGTATTGAATAAATGGTGAAACGGAGGTTAATTGGGCTTCGATTCTCTCGGCAACGATTCTTCCAAAAATTTATAATTGATTTTTCATCTAAATCGGACTAACAATCGAGAACAGTGGCCTCCAGCTCAACTGTTTATAATTTGAAATTATGTGTTCTAATCTCTCTATGGGCTTATTAAATTACTTTCCCACTAGAGTGGGTGCAGTACAGAGGGTAGTCTGGAAAAGTCAGACTAAGTATGTCTCCTGCAGTACAGTTGATATAATTAATAAAAATAGGAAGAAAAATATCCTTTTTTCTAAAAACCTGATGGATCCGGTAATTTTGGAAATGAAGCTTTCTCAAAAACTATTTTAACAATCTTGACTTAACAAATGGCTCCATTTTCAACTGTGGTTTGGTATTTATTTCCTCTTCAAATGTATTTATATTCTTATGGGTTGCCAATGCCCTGACACTTGATAATTGAGCATCCAACGGCAGATGAGGTGAATAAATTATGCAACAGACTTTTGGATGCCTTTGTTCTTTCAAAGTCTTACGAAGTCAAATTTTAAAATCTCTTACTGGTATAGTAGATAGTAAGAAGTTCACGGTACAATAACAAATACATATATTCAGTATATATTTATTTAAATTATCCTTGTAAAGACAGTGAAAAACTATGTAACTCTATGGTGTATGCTTTGCTTTTGGTAATTTTCGGGCTTTGTAAATACTGGGAGAGTTTATTTTGCTCAATTCGAAGGGAGTTACAGAAAAATTGTCTCTCCAATTCTACTGTTAGGAGTATTGAGTAGAAAACATCTCAACTTAGAAGTTTCAGACAGAGCTTAATTTATTTCATCCTTCATTCCCAGTAAGATACTTGATGGTTTTGTATGAGCTTATTCGCAATTTTCCAAACTTTAAAATTTTTAGATGAAAATAGTCCCATGTTTTTTTGTTGTTTTTGTTGTTGTTATTCTAGTTATTTTTTCTTCATTTTATGGTTGTTTTTTTCAATTTTCATAAACTTTTTATTGGTTTATTGTTTAGTCATAGTTGAAAACAAATGTATTTGAGTGCATTGTATTATTTTGTTGTTCTTTTTTTCTAATAAATTAATTTTAATCTGAAATATTTTTTATATCTGTCAAATGCAACTTTTCCGGGAGAATATAGAAAAAAAATAATAGTTTTTTGAACAATAAGGATGTATGGACCTGCAAAACCCCAACACAATGGTACATATTGCTGAACCGTCAAATACTACATGGAATCCACTTTTATTTTATACATTGACCTACTCAAGGAATAAAAATATTCCTTTAATTTTCTTCATTTTCTTTGTGTTCAAGGGGCTACTCTTATTGTGGACTTAAAAAATAAATAACAACAAACCCTACTCACATAGTAAAGAAAACTATTATATGAAAACTTAAAATCGACTCATTACAGTATATTATTGAAAACCGAATTTTTTAGTGTGCTGAAAAATATTAGTGTATAGTTGGATACTATGAAAATTATTATATTTTTTATAATAAACACGTTGTGCGATGTCATGTGAAGATGAGTTCATTTAAATATAAAGACAAATAAGAAAGGAGGGATTCAGTTCAATTTTTCTGTTTTGAAGTGTTGTTCAGCTCATCGTTCGCGTTCGCGTTAATAATGCGTTCCTTTGGCTTCCCAATCCAAAGTATCTCTCAGCATATATCCAAAGGACGAGGAATTGAAAAAGAAATGGCTTCAAGTTATACCAAGAGTGGATTTTGTTCCTCCGAGGCATTTTCGTGTCTGTAGTATACATTTCCACGATTGAAATATGAGTATAATATTTTGTATTGTATTTCCAGAGCTGAGAAAGAAAGAAAGATGATAGATAAACGGATGTCTGACTTTCTCGAGGAGCATATAATCCACAGTTTTTGAACAATCAAAAAAGATTTCGATAAGTTATGCTTGTCTCAGAATATTCAAGAGACCTTCAACGAAGATTGTGCTATATTTTTGCGATTTCCCCTGTCGACGTGATACCTAAACTCCTCTACGGTCTTCAAATTAGAAGTGATTTGTTCTTTAATATGTTTCTCCACGGCAAGCCTGTTTTACAGAGTGAAATACGTCATATTTGTGGTTCAGAAACTATTCAAAGATTCTCTAATGTCAGCAATATCCTTGCTTTCCTGAAGAATATCTCACCAGTCAAACATATTAATGGAAAAGGAACTATTGTAGTCTATCACTGAAGAGAAAGGATCGGAGTATAAAGACCACATAAGCTTCATTATTGAACAACTCCAGCTATACTTAAGTTCACTAAAAGGACCAAGATATTCGTCACGACTTCTGGGAATAGCTTCTTTGTGGCATAGTACAAGCTCAGCACTCTGTGGGTCAGGAGTAATAATTTTGCCTTCTATCAAATATATAAAAAATATTTCTAGTGCCTTAAATGTTCATAGTGGCAAAAACGTTTCGACTAGTGAATACCTCCAAAGAAGAATAACAACTTTGCTATCTAAAGATAAGATCGTGTTTATTATCATAGATGAAGTTTATTCTACTCAGAGGGTAGAATTCGTTGGAGAGAATATTTATAGTTGTCAAAATAGCAGATCATTTTCAAAAACATAATTATGCTTCATGATCAAGATTGTTCTTGGTAGATATAGTAATATGGTCACCATGATCCCTATCAGCAAAATCAGCTCCACAATTATTAATGTTTTTTCATGTATTTCATGGAAGTTTTAAAACTTGTTACAAAAATTGGATTTGAAACAGTTGCTGTCATTGTGGACACTCATTCAGCAAAAAGAAAATTTTGCCTTATGGAGCTTGGAAAAGACACTTCATATTCCTTCATCTGGAATCCATACTCGGCAGCTGAACAAAAAATATTTCTGCTCTTCCTTCCAGTTCACATTTTCAAAAACTTTTACAATATTTTTTTTTAAATAAAGTATTATCATGGCCATCCTATGACGACGAGGGTTTTGTCATTCATGCAGACTTTAATCATGTCAAGAAAAGGTATGAGATGGAGACTGTTATTGGCTTAAAATATGTCCATAAACTATATCATAAAGTTATTGCTCCCGATCCCAATGAAAAATGTAACGTCAATTTGTGTGTCAGATTTTTCCACGAATCAACAATTAATGCCCTGGAAGATTATGCAAAACAAGAAGAAGAATATTAACCTTTAGAGAAACTGTAAAAATCTTGAAGATGTTAAAAATGTTCTGGAATGGTGTTAATATTTGTTTGACTTCTTTTCATGTATCCAAAAGGATTATTCTTTAAAGCCTATTTCAGCAAATGACTGAGAACAAATAGGTTTTTTAATTTCATTTGCAGAATGGTTTAAGAATTGGAAAATCAATTGCAAGGCTACTGGTTCGAAGGGATTGAGCCCGAACGCCTTTTTTGCAGTTCATAACACAATTCATAGGGTCTAGCTGAATTTCTTCTACATCGAAAATTCAATTCTGATCCTATAGAGTGTCGATTTTGATGTTATTGTCAATTTGGAGGTGGCAATTACCATCTTATCTGTCGAAAGTTCCTGGAAGCTGAAAAAAGATTCGTCTATCTCTACTTCTTTGGGTGGTGTTTACAACTGTATCCAAGGTGAAAGAAATTTTGTCGTCGGTAACTAATGAAAAAATTAAGGAAGTTGAAAATGATTTTAAAAATTTTCAACTTCAATAACCCAGAGGATATATAAGACTTGTGCCATATTGAAGAAAAAATCTCTCTGCTGTCATAAATTTCTATAATCGCCGGGAAACATCGAGTTTGAAAAACCAAATTCCGATGCAGAAGATGACTTTATAAATAAAATTGATATAGGAGGCCTTAAAAAGCCAAGTGATATTATGTGTATTTATTATTGCTCATGTTTATCAATTACTAGATTACAGCTTTAATAATGAAGAAATATTTAGTTCTTTAATTGGTATGTCTCATCCGAGATCAATTTTTGTGAGGGTTGATTTATTTCTTCTTACTTAACTTATTTCATTCATTCTTGTGACCAAGGTAATTCCTTGAGTTCAAATTTCATCAATATATGTATCATTTTTTGTAATATATTTGCCAAAAACTTTGTGTCTGATTCCAATAGTAAAATACAGTCAAACAGATAAAGAAATAATTTATCTAAAATACCGGGGCGTGCAAAATTATTTACCGATGATGTAAATATACTTTTTAAGAGGTTTTGTGGCAACCAATCTGATTGTTTCGTATTTTTACTGTTAAAATAAACAAAAATCCTTCCTGTGAGAGCGTAACAACTTCCACACGTGAGACCATGTCCAATCAGGAAACAAAGAGGATCGAAATTGCAGCCCTCCTCCGAGCGGGAGTGCCTCATAACAACATTAAGGAACAGGTTGGTTCCTCGTTGAAGACAATTTACAACGTTTCCAAGCGCTTGGAGGCTGGGGGTGATCTCAAGCATTCCCCTGGGGCTGGCAGGAAGCCCACTGTCTCAACAAGGCAAGTAAAGGCAGTGTTCAAGAGGAATCCCAACAGGTACATTGCCGACATGGCCAGAAAGATGGGAATGTCGACATCAACTGTTTCAAGGGCATTGAAAAGGGCTGGAGGAAAGTCCCTGAGGCGTACTGAACGCCCTCTGCTAACTGAACGTCAGCGAGAAGTCAGACATGAGCGTGCCAAGAAAATCTTGAATGATATCAAGAGCTCATCTGGACGCATCATCATTTTTTTAGATGAGAAAACTTTTACGGTCGATCCTGTTTTCAACAGGCAAAATGACCGTGTTGTGAGCTTTGGAGATGTGCAAGATAAGCACCGCTATGTGGCAACAACAAAGCACCCTGCTTCGGTGATGAGGTTGGGTCTCGTGGCCTCCAACGGGAAGGTCATGAAGCCGGTATGGTTCCCCACTGGCTACAGATTAACAGCGGAGGATTATGTGAAGATTCTGGCGTCCAAGGTCCTTCCGTGGATCAAATCCATAGTCGGCAACTCTCCTTGGGTTTTTCAACAAGATGGAGCACCCGCCCACGCTTCCAAGAAAGCTCAGGAGTGGCTCAAGGACAACATGAACTTTTGGTCCAAGGACTACTGGCCCCCTCAGAGCCCAGATCTGAACCCACTAGACTTCTCTATCTAGGCGCACGTGGAGACCAAGGCCTGCAAAAAACGACACAAGAACATAAATGCCTTAAAGGCTGCTGTCAACAAGGCCTGGGCCTCCATGGACGCCGATTACATCCAGCAAGTCTGTGGCAGCTTCAGACGTCCCCTGACCAGTGTCATTGAGTACAATGGTGGCTATATTGATTAAATTTGATCACAAACTATTTTATTATTCTAAAAATGTATGAATAAATTGTTTCTCAAGTCATTCGAAATGTCATTATTGTCCGCGATATGTTCTGAACAAAAATCGGTAAATAATTATGCACGGCCCGGTATATAGTACTTCGAAAAAGATTAAAAAACTTAATTCTAACTAATAATTTAATTATTGATATTAAATAAATTATTTTGAAAATTTATGTATGTTGTATTGTTTATCATTTAACAGAACGAAAAACAAAAATGAAATAATGCTGAAATTCTTCTTTTGTTTAATTCCCTTTTCTTCAATTTGCTTCCTTTAGTATGTCAAAATAAGGGAAGGAAAAAAATAGCAGGGGATTCCTGGTTTAACCAATACCTGACAATAACAATAACTTTATTACTGAGCTCCTATTAAAAAGGTCCTTCACTCTCCAGATGCAAATTGCCGAATAGAAGAGCCAAAGAAAAAACTTAAGAAAAAAAACGAAACAAACAAAAAAATTAATTAAGGACCTCACTTCTTTCACTCGCAGAGTGGAGTTGGGAAGGACTTGGAACAAATAGTTTGAATTAAATTTGAGACTAGTAAGAGCCCTCTTTAAAGAGACCACTCAAAGAAAAAGTCTTAAGTAGCTTACCTTCTTTTCAAATGAAAGATATCCAAAGAGCCTGACTGCCTATATACGACTGACGATATTTAAAAAGGTTCCATTTCAATTCATTATCTACATATTATAGATTATAATTTTTTTTTTTACTAATGATATTCAATATTTAGTTAAATTTTATAAATGGATAGTTAAGAAGACTTTTTTTTAAGAAGATCATATTTATCCGTTGACTCATGCTCTTTGACATTTACATAAACGATTTAATTGATAATTTTTCGGTAAATATATTTTTATATATACGCGGATGATACGAAAATAATCTGATCTGATTTAAACTCTGTCAGTGATGTTTATATTAAATTTCTTTACTGATGGGATGCTTGGAGAATCCCTAAAAGTGTTAGTAAATATGTTTTGCACCCAAATCTTAACGTGGTAGAGGATTACTAAGACTTAGGAATTTACGTCTCTCGTGATCTGAGATTTAAGAAGCAACTACGCTACATTATAAGGAAGGTCCATCAAAAATTAGGAGTTATGAAAAGAAGTTTCAAAACCCGTAACCCTTCGTTCATGGTAAAACTTTACAAAGTTTGCATCATCACTAAGTATCATAGACATGCAATTAATGATATTACTACGCTCAACAATTTTTTTTTTAAAGATAGACCTACCTCTCCTACCCTTAATGCAAAAAAGAGTCCACCTCTTCCACAAATAGACTCTCAGATGACACAATCATCTACCTCCTAAAACCAAATATAGACATTTTGAAACTTAGTTTTTCTATAGATTGGCTAGTCTCTTTATTTATTTTCCTTTATGTTTTTGTCAGGAAGTGAGGCTGACCTCAAGCGATTTTTAGTAAAAAAAATTCCCATTACATTTTTATTAATATATATTGTATACATTTTATAATTGGTTTTTTCTTTGTTTAGTTTTTTTGTACTTTTACGTTATTTAAAAAAAATTTATATTATATTTTTGTGAATCTCCACTTGACATCGAGGAAGTCTTTCTCATGGGTTAGCTATTTGATATCTTTCATCTTTACCTGTTCCTCCAAAGTCTTCATCCTTTCCTATTTTACTTCAATCAACACGCTTTTGAGTATATCTGTGTGAATTATTTTTTCTTTTTATTGATTTACTTGAGATCCTTCATCGTTACTTGTTTTTCCAAAGTATTTATCCCTTTCTTATTTTTATCAGTGCTTGCCCTTTTTTCTTCTTTTTTCCCCTTCTTCTGATTGATTTTTTTCAATATATTTTTATTTGTTCCATAGAACAATAAGAATGAGCACTAATCCAACTGACAGACCTCCGGATGACTCTTTGCCCAATTTTTCAAATAGGATACTTTCTTCTTAACACTGACCTTTTTCGCATTTTAATGTAATTGTACAAGTTAAATTATCTTGCTCTTTGATAATTATATCCATTATTTTAAAAAAAACTCCAGCAAAAACCCCATATTAAGGAATTGGAGGCATGAGACATCAGTTCAACTTTAGCTTCAAAAAAGTTAGACTAAGAAGGGTTTTATTAATTTTAATACTCTCCAACAAAAAAAAATATCTCTAAATTAGCATTTTCTGAAAAAGTACTATTCTTTCTGAACACAGAGACGATTTGCATTGTCCATAATTGTTTTCAATGATTTTTTAAGAAGTCAGTAAATGAAATTATAAATATCCTCTATTTTGAACCCCTCTTTCCAAAGAAGACCATTAACAATTTTTAATTTCACACACCGAGTAACATTGATATATCTTATGATGCTTAGGAATGTGAAATCCTAACTCATACAATATGAATTAACATGATCTTAGAGTTTGAGATAGTTTATATATTTCGTCCTATTTGCATACTTATGTTACATATAGGTAACACTTGTAAAAAAATGAATTTGAGCTGCAAAAAGTTAACGTTAACTCAAAATTTAAAGTATATTTATAAAATTAAAAGTGTCGAATTGCATTATTACTAAATTATCTGAAAGTTTTAATAAAAAATATTTATAAATGCAAATTTCATTATGGTCTTCTTTGTATTTTCTAGGAGAAATTGGTTACTTTAATAGTATTTTTTTAATAAAATACAATCACGACAAATATACTTTTTGAAAAAAAAATAACTTTCGTAGAAATAAACATAATCTGCCATAAATTTGTGTTATACCTCGAAATTAGGATGTTATATAACTTTGTGACCCAAATTTGTAATAATTAATTGATTCTATAAAAAATAAAGCAATTTCTAAAAAGAAAAAAGTGGATATAAAAAACAGTCATGATACTTATATAAAGGAAATGTACAAGGACATAAATGAAATACTCTAAGACCAAGTATTAAAATATAATACAACGGAAAAATTAAAATATATGCTTAGCATTGCCTAGAATATTCTCACATTTTAGAATTTTACTATCTGTTATGTCTATCTACTTTATTTGTCTTTTTATTTTAATAACTAAAAAATGTATATCATTGTTATTTTAGAAAATGAAGGAAATAAAATCATCTTATTTAAATATTTAATTTATATGAGTTATAACTTATGACTTGAGTATAAAAAAATAGACATATGATAAAAATCCTACAGAGCTGATCCATAAATATATGGTTCATAAATAAAAAATGCAGAATCACCTAAAATAAAAAGTTGTCCATTAAGTATTAAGAGATAAAAAGTCGTACTCTACAACGAAAGAGAACAAACGAACAAATTACTCTAGTATGAGACTCCAAATAGAAGAGTGTGAATCAGTGATTATACAGAAATAGATTATGGAATAAAACTACCAATACCTCTGAATCGGTGGTCAGCTGGTACTGAATCAACGTTGGTTGATGCTGAGACAATCAGTTGACACTCCTTTGCAAACATCCACGACTGCAAATGGAACCAGAACCAAAAATGACAGTCATAT